>NC_133617.1:537496091-537796091 GCF_048593235.1 Sminthopsis crassicaudata
AGAGAAAATTGATTGTACACAAAAAGGAATATGTTTTTTTTTTTTTCTCAGTAGTACATGGAAATTACATAAAAAATTGACCACCTATTAGAGCACAAAAATGTCAAAAGCAAATGCTGAAAGGCATAAATTGTAAGTTCATCTTTACCAGATCATATTATAATAAAAATTAAATGAAATAAATGACTAGGGAAAAATAGATAAAAAGTTAATTGGAAATTAAACAATCCAATCCTAATGAATGAGTGGGAGAAACAATAAATCATAGACACAATCTATAATTTCATCCAAGAATATGACAATAATAAAACAACATATTAAAATTTATGTAAAGAATTCTTAGGGAAAGTTTTGTGTGTGTGTGTGTGTGTGTGTGTGTATGTGTGTGTGTGTGTGTGTGTCTAGATGCTTACTTGCATAAAATAGAGAAAAAGAAGATCAAGGAGTTGTGCATGCAACTAAAAACACAGAAAAAAACAAATTAAAAACCCCCAATTAAATACCAAATTTGAAATTCTGAAAATAAAAGGGAAGATTAATATAATTGAAAGGAAGAAAACTATTGAACTAATAAACAAAACTAAAATTCAGTTTTATTAAAGAAAACAATAAAATAGATAAACCTTTAGCTGATTTAATTAGAACAATAAAAATCAAATTGTCAGTATCAAAAAAGAAAAGGGTGAACTCTCCACCAATAAAATGAAAATTAGGACAATAATTAGGAGCTGATTTGCTCAATTGTATGCCTATAAATCTGCTAATATAAGTGAAATGAATGACATCTTATAAAAATATAGATTGTCCAGATTAAAAGAGGAGGAAACAAATTACTTAAATCCCATTTTAGAAAAAAATGAATAAAGCAAGTAATTAACTTCCTAAGAAAAAAATCCCTAGGGCCACATGGATTTACATGTGAATTCTACCAAACATTTAAAGAACAATCAATTCCAATACCATGCACTATTTTGGAAAATAGGGAAAGAATGAGAACTACCAAATTATTTTATGGCATACATATGATGCTGATAGCTAACCCAGATGGGGTCAAAAGAGCATAAGAAAAGTACATATCAGTTTCCCTAAAGAATATTGATGCCAAAATCTTTTTTTTTTACATTTTTTTATTAATTTTTATAATTATAACATTTTTTGACAATACATATGTATAGGTAATTTTTTTTTACATTATCCCTTGTACTCCCTTCTGTTTCAATTTTTCCCCTCCTTCCCTCCACCCCCTTCCTTAGATGGCAGTCATTCCCATATATATTAAATATCTTATAGTATATCCTAGGTACAATATATATATATGCAGAATCAAATTTTGTTGTTGTTATTGTTGCAAAGGAAGAATTGTATTCGGAAGGTAAAAATAATCTTGGAAGGAAAAATAATAATAATAATGCTCATAGTTAACACTCATTTCCCAGTGTTCCTTTTCTGAATGTAGCTGATTCTGTCCATCCTTGATCAATTGGAATTGGATTAGCTCTTCCCTATGTTGAGGATACCCACTTCCATCAGAATACATCCTCATACAGTATCATTGTTGAAGTGTATAATGATCTCCTAGTTCTGCTCATTTCACTCAGCATCAGTTGACATAAGTCTCTCCAAGCCTCTCTGTATTCCCCCTGTTGTTCATTTCTTACAGAACAATAATATTCCATAACATTCATATACCATAATTTGCCCAACCATTCTCCAATTGATGGGTATCCATTCATTTTCCAGTTTCTAGCCACTACAAAAGGGCTGCCACAAACATTTTGGCACATACAGGTTCCTTTCCCTTTTTTAGTATTTCCTTGGGATATAAGCCCAATAGTAGCACTGCTGGGTCAAAGGGTATACACATTTTGATAACTTTTTGGGATGCCAAAATCTTAAATAAAATATTTGCAAAGATTAGAGCAAGTTATCTCCTACACCATGACCAGGTAGAATTTATATCAGCAATGAAGGGCTAATATGATATTAGAAAAATTATTAGGCATAATTGACTATATGAATAGCCAATCTAACAGAAATCATATGATTATATCAATAGATACAGAAAAAGCATGTGATAAAATCTATTCCTATGTAAAAAAAAACCAAAAAACAAAAAACAAAACTAAACCTAGAGTAGAGGAATAAGTGGAAATTCCCTTAAAATAATTAGTAGCATCTATTCAAAACCATCAGCAAGCATCAGGATTAATGGGAAAAAAAACTAGTATCATTCCCCAAAAAATCAGGAGTGAAACAAGGCTGCCCACCATCACCATTACTATTCAATAATGTATGAGAAATTTTAGCTTTAGCAATAAGAAAAATAAATTAAAGGAATTAGAGTAGGCAATGAGAAAATCAAATTTTCACTCATTTCAGATGCTATGATGTTATACTTAGAGAGCACTAGAGAATCAATTAAATTACTGAAAACAATTCACAACTTTAGCAAAGTTGCAGAATGCAAAATAAAAACACATAAATCATCAGCATTTGTATATGTTACCAATAAATTTCAGCATCAAGAGAAGCAGAAATTCCACTTAAAATAATTTGAAATAATATAAAATATTAGCGATCTACTTGCCAGGGAAAAATCACAAAGTATATGAACCTAACGTAATTTCACAATACTTTGCACAGGAATAAAATCAAATTTAATTAATTGGGAAAATATCAAGTACTCATGGTTAGGTCAAGCTAATATAATAAATAGGGGAGAAAAGCTACTTAAACTAATCTACTTATTACTAGCAACAAATTAGTAGCAACAAAAAATATAAATTATTTTATAGAGCTAGAAAAAATAACAAATTTCATCTAAGAAAAAATAACCTGAAAGTCAAGAATTTCCAGGGAATAAATGAAAAAAAAAAATGGAAAAATTGTGGTCTAGATGTAAAGCAGGGGTCATCAACCCAATTTTGTACTAACTAAGAAAAAGTAGTCCATCAGTGGAATAGGTTAGTTTCAGAAGACACAATATTGACTATTGTCTGTACTGTGTCTATATGGTTGATATAATAATCTGCTGTTTGATAAACCAAAAGACTCCTGCTTCTGGTTAAGAACTCAGTATTTGACAAGAATTATTGAGAAATTTTGCTCAGCTGACAAAGAGTTCAAGAACAACTTACTTAGCAAGGTTCTTTAAAATACAAGGTTATAAGAGTAAAATTTTAGTTTAAAAGTTGCTAGGTCTTGTGCAATCCTGATCATATTTCAAGAGTAATTGTGTCCTTTTTGCTGATAATATTTTCTTCTTAACATGGGAGTTTTCTAAGTCACATCTCATAAAAATATGGATTTTTTAAGAACTAAATTAACTGTTTTAGTAGAAAAATAGGAATTTTATTATACTTATTATGTATCAGACATATACTCTTTAATCATAAGAACACTAGTTTATGGAAAATAGTTCATTCAATTTGTTTTTGTCCAAATAATTTGCAATTGTGAATGAAATAAAATGAAATTCACAAAAATATGCACAAAGTCTCTATGGGAACCAACTAGAATATTATTTATTTTCTGAGCATGATATAATGTAATTAGCACCATCACATTGTGCTATAAGATCTGAAAATAAATATTCTTCTCTGAGACACAATCAGGAACTGTAAATCTTTTGGAGTTTGAAATATCATTTGATCCAATGCCTGATCTATTATTGTTTTGAGGGAGGAAAGAGTTACTGAAACTATTGGTTATTTTTAATGTTCACCTAATTGATTTCTTTATTGAAACATTTTCCAGGTTTATATATTTATAATATAGCTTAGCATGTTTCAACTTGTCCTGGAAACCATAACTCAGGTGGATAGTATTGTGATGGAAGGAATGCAGAGGAAATCTCTACATAATTGAATATATTAAACATACAGAAGCAAGCATGATTTTTTTTTTCACTTTGTGACATATTATATCCTGAGGTATTGGTGTTGCCAAGCTTGGCTTGTGTATTCCAAGACAGAATTTGGGAAAAAAAATACAAGAAAGGGCAAAACTTTTTTTTAGTTCTTTGTTTATCTTAACCGTGACCAAGAAAGGAATTCTCTTAATTTTGTTTAGAATTGAGAATAAAAAAAAATGTTGATGTCAGCAACAGAGTTACTGCCATATAAAGATCAAGCAAGCACTCAAGGGGAAAAAAAAAAGTTTTGCAGCAATACTTTCTTAGCGATAAGTCATGTTTAAAATAAAAACCTCTCAGTAAAATCCACATAATTATATTAGAACACAATGTTAATTATAAAGCAAAAAAAAAAAAAAAAACTAACAAAAAATAGTCCACAGAATAGGCTGTTTGATTAATAACTTTCCAGTCATTATTTGGTTGCTCATAAATGAAACACAATGGAAAAGATTGACCTTGGCAATGGATTTATTTGATTATCTTATGCTAACAATTAAATTATAGCTGTGCCTTATACATAATAAAATGAATATGGAAACTCTGATTACAGGCACAGGAACAATAGAGTATAATTATAAGTATAATTATACCTTATATTTATGAGTTTGTTTCTTCTTCTGGCTTGATTGAGTATTTCCGTACTATGTTGTATATTCTATGTACTCAGGAACATCAGTGTTTAGATTGTCTGTAAGGCACAGCTACTAAACTTTAATATGCTCCAGTCCATAATTTAAATAGCTCAAAATGACTTGGAGATCATTAGCTTCATAACCACCAATGCATGTATCACTTCATAAAAAGCATAATAAGGGAAAAAAACCCACCAAGAATAGCTAAACTTAAAGCAGCTTTCATTCACAAAAGGAGTAATATGTATTTTTTTTTCTAAATGAGATAAAGAACAAACCCAATACAATTTCTTTCCCTATGCAAGAAGGTCAGGTGTGTTAGAGTGTTGGGATGCTGCCTTTTTTAAATTTACAGCAACCAGAAGCATGTTCAATATGAACACACTTAAATTACATCCCCTACCATCAACCTCAGAAATTCAATAGTGGCAATAACAGGTTGTTGTTGTTGTTGTTGTTGTTGTTGTTTTTACCAGTTGCTTCTGGAATCAATTTAGTACATTACACTGAATATTACTGAGTTTATATGAAGAACACCTTGTCTGAGGTTTTTTTTTTTTTTTTTTTTTTTTAAGCTCAGGACCATCCACATTTATTTATTCAAAAATTTATTGCACTATTATGCAATAACTTTACTTATGTAACAGACATAAAACTGTGAAAGGAAATAGTTCATGAACTCTTATTTGAAGAAATCTGTCTCTAACCAACCCTTAAATCCAATCTTCCACTGCTTCCAAAACTTTTGATAGTATTAAGTTGATTCCAAACAACATATCACAGCTTATGGGAAAGGGAAATGAAAGGAGGTGTCTTCACTTCAACTTGGGATCCTCACCTATAATCAAAGCAAAATGTGAGAAGGTAAGAGTCAGTAATGGTAATAAGTACTTTCTCCTTTGACTTCACTGATCCAAAAGTATTGGTACTCCCTGTCTTTCTCAGTACTTACTATTTTCTCTTACTTGACTCCAGTATTTATTCTGGTTCTAATAATTATGCCTACTCCCAACAGTTGCCATAATCTCAACCACAATTATTTATATATACCTCAAGGGAACTCTAATGTTTCAATAAAAGAGGAGTAGGAGGAAGTATGGAAGCCATTCCTGAAAGGAAGAATCTATGTTTTAGATCCCTTTGACTTTATATTCCAAAGTTCATCAAGGAAAAACAATTTCTACTGTTCTATCCTAGAAAGATGGAGGAAATCACTTATATGGTGATAATTCAGAAAAATTTTTTCCACTTACTTTATTAAAATTTGTGGAGTGTTAGTTATAAAGAGATATGTAAATTCAATACAGAACAACCAGCTACTTAATTATTAAAAACACATTATGTGCATATATGTGTGTGTGAATTTATATTTATTAAGGTTTCTCTCTTTATATAAATAGATGATGATACCTATATCTATCTATCTATCTATCTATCTATCTATCTATCTATCATTCTATACCCATATCTAGATCTTATATCTAGATCAGTATAAAAAGAGAGATAGAGATATTGATAAAGATATAGATGGAATATTATTAATTAATAATTAATATAATAATATTATTATTATTATAAAAAATCTTAAGTCATACCTGAGCTGTTCTATGTAGATTCCTAAAACACTAATTGCAAGAAATAGCAAAATCAAGACAATAATTTTCAAGTTTGTATTCTATTCCAGACATTATGCAAATTTATGGTGATAAAAATAAATGTGAATAATTTAATAACACTTCCTACTTTCAAGGAGGTCATAGTCTAATGGGAAAGAAAAAAAAAAAACAAATAACTATATAGAAAAGGTATAGAGAAGATGAAAAGAAAATAATTTTAAAAGAATCAGTACTAGCATTAAAATGTGGTATAGCGTCTTATGGAAGCCAGAATTTTATTTAAGTCTTGAGAGGTTCAAGTCATGTATTTGGAAGACATGTATACCTCTAAGTGTTGGTAAAAACTTGACTAACATTGAGCTATGTATGCTTTTGGACAGGTTTTGATTTAGGAAAGAAAAATGTGAAAAGTGAGAATGTTTATTAGTACATCTTTATTTTTTTTTTTTTTTCCTTTTTGAGGCTGGGGTTAAGTGACTTGCCCAGGGTCACACAGCTAGGAAGTGTTAAGTGTCTGAGATCAGATTTGAACTCAGGTCCTCCTGAATTCAAGGTTGGTGCTCTATCCACTGCGCCACCTAGCTGCCCCCTATTAGTACATCTGATTATGAAAGCATAAGGAATCAAATCTTTTCTTTCTTTCAACTTAAAAAATACCATAAAGATATGAACACTCTAGTTCTTATGAAATTTCTTATGAGTTTCATTATTACTAAAATAAAAAAAATCCTTTTTAATAGGGATACTAGTTAAGAAATGTATATTCAAAGATTAGATGCAAAGGTTTTGAAGTTTGAGACAATTTGAAGAATGAGACAAAAAACTAAATTACAAATTAACTGGACTGCTAAAATTCTCCAAAGTAGTCTCTTCTATAAATAATGAAAGGTTAACTATAAATATTCTATACAAGTCTAATGTAAGACCATTTTTGCCCTTCATGAAGAAAATGCCTGCATCAAAAATGAAAACCAAGAACTATTTTCTTCATATTAAATATAAAACAAAATAAATACCAAAAGACTTTATAATGTAATGTGCTTTTGAAGAGATATTTCAGTCATATCAGATTCTTTGTGAACCCATTTTGAGTTTTCTTGGCAAAGATATTGTGTATACAAACATTTATATATGTTAAGGATTATGCCTAGGTAAAGGGGCAGGTCAATTCTCTGAGAGCCTCCATAGCTGTGAATCATAACAATTGAAGGAGTTACAAAGCAGCCTTTAGACACAGATGCTCTTTGTGGATTGGGAATGAAATAAATTGGAGGCAAGAATGAAGAGGAGAGAGGTCAGACAATGCAACTGCCTCTCAGTCTCCTTGAATCATCATCATCCTCTAACTTGAAGAGATCCATTCTACATATAACAACATATGGGACCTGAATGTGGGCCATAAGAAACACAAGAAATAAACAAAGCTTTTTGTTTGTCTTTTTTTTTTTTTTTTTTTTCAGCATGAGATATTCATGAGTAGGATCCTCCCAGAGTTCCTTCAGTAATCTGCAGGGAAGGAAAAGGAGAAGAGACCCGGTAAGACATTTTTAGTCAGGGTAATTAAATGGGTCAACACATCAAAGGGCCGAGCCAGGAGACTGATAAGAAACTTATAAAAAAAGTTTGTTCTGACTATAGTCCTCTTCTTCATTTGAAAGTTTGCCTCCATGACATCTCATAAAATTTAATACCTGCTGTAATGCTGTTTGCACTCTTTAGCATGAAGACTCAGATATCTTAGCATGTAGACTTACATAACAGCAAATGCATAAATTTATTGACTGTGCCATGGGGGGAAAATAATCACACTCCTATAAAACAAAAAAAAGGGAATTCTTTTTTTTTAATTATTTTTTAAATTATTATTTTTTTAATAATTTTATTATATAATTTTTTATAATATTATCCCTTGTGTTCATTTTTCCAAATTATCCCCCCCCTCCCTCCACTCCCTTCCCCCGATGACAGGCAATCCCATACATTTTACATGTGTTACAATATAACCTAGATACAATACATGTGTGTAAATACCACTTTCTTGTTGCACAATAAGCATTAGATTCTGAAGGTACATGTAACCTGGGCAGACAGATATTAGTGCTAACAATTTACATTCACTTCCCAGTGTTTCTTCTCTGGGTGTAGCTACCTCTGTCCATCATTGATCAACTGGAAGTGAGTTGGCTCTTCTTTATGTTGAAGATTTCCACTACCATCAGAATATATCCTCATACAGTATTGTTGTTGAAGTGTACAGTGATCTTCTGGGTCTGCTCATTTCACTCAGCATCAGTTGATGTAAGTCTCTCCAGGCCTCTCTGTATTCCTCCTGCTGGTCATTTCTTACACAGCAATAATATTCCATAACCTTCATATACCATAATTTACCCAACCATTCTCCAACTGATGGACATCCATTCATCTTCCAATTTCTAGCTACAACAAAAAGAGCTACCACAAACATTTTGGCACATATAGGTCTCTTTCCACTCTTTAGTATTTCTTTGGGATATAAGCCCAGTAGTAGTACTGCTGGGTCAAAGGGTATGCACAGTTTGATAACTTTTTGGGCATAGTTCCAAATTGCTTTCCAGAATGGCTGGATTCTTTCACAACTCCACCAGCAATGTATTAGTGTCCCAGTTTTCCCACATCCCCTCCAACATTCATCATTATTTGTTCCTGTCATCTTAGCCAATCTGACAGGTGTATAATGGTATCTCAGAGTTGTCTTAATTTGCATTTTTCTGATCAGTAGTGATTTGGAACACTCTTTCATGTGAGTGTATATGGTTTCAATTTCTTCATCTGAGAATTGTCTGTTCATATCCTTTGACCATTTATCAATTGGAGAATGGTTTGGTTTCTTATAAATTAGGGTCAGTTCTCTATATATTTTGGAAATGAGACCTTTGTCAGAACCTTTGCTTTTAAAAATATTTTCCCAATTTGTTACTTCCCTTCTAATCTTGTTTGCATTAGTATTGTTTGTACAGAAACTTTTTAGTTTGATGTAATCAAAATCTTCTATTTTGTGATCAATAATGATCTCTAGTTCTCCTCTGGTCATAAATTACTACCTCCTCCACAGGTCTGAGAGGTAGACTATCCTCTGTTCCTCTAATCTATTTATTATCTCACTCTTATGCCTAAATCATGGACCCATTTTGATCTTATCTTGGCATATGGGGTGTTAAGTGTGGATACATATTTAATTTCTGCCATACTAATTTCCAGTTTTCCCAACAGTTTCTTCCGAATAATGAATTTTTATCTCTAATGTTGGTATCTTTGGGTTTGTCAAAGATTAGATTGCTATAGATGTACCCTTTTTTGTCCTTTGTATCTAATCTGTTCCACTGATCTACCGGTCTATTTCTTAGCCAATACCAAATGGTTTTGGTGACTGCTGCTATATAATATAGCTTTAGATCAGGTACACTTAGACCACCTTCCTCTGAGTTTTTATTCATTAGTTCCCTTGCAATTCTCGACCTTTTATTCTTCCATATGAATTTTGTTGTTATTTTTTCTAGGTCATTGAAATAGTTTCTTGGGAATCTGATTGGTATAGCACTAAATAAATAGATTAGTTTGGGGAGTATTGTCATCTTTATTATATTCGCTCAGCCTATCCAAGAGCACTGAATGTCTTTCCAATTATTTAAATCTGACTTTATTTTTGTGGCAAGTGTTTTGTAATTTTTCTCATATAATTCCTGACTTTTCTTTGGTAGATGGATTCCCAAATACTTTATACTCTTAACATTTGTTTGGAATGGAATTTCTCTTTGTATCTCTTGCTGTTGCATTTTGTTGGTGATACATAAAAATGCTGAGGATTTATGTGGATTTATTTTGTATCCTGCCACTTTGCTGAAATTCTGAATTATTTCTAATAGCATTTTAGCAGAGTCTTTGGGGTTCTCTAAGTATACCATTATGTCATCTGCAAAAAGTGATAGTTTGATTTCCTCATTTCCTACTCTAATTCCTTGAATCTCTTTCTCGGCTCTTATTGCCGAGGCTAGCATTTCTAGTACTATATTGAATAGTAATGGTGATAGTGGGCAACCTTGTTTCACTCCTGATCTTACTGGGAAAGGTTGCAGTTTATTTCTATTGCATATTATGCTTACTGACGGTCTTAAATATATGCTCCTGATTACTCTAAGGAATAGTCCATTTATTCCTATGCTCTCAAGAGTTTTTAATAGGAATGGATGTTGGATTTTGTCAAATGCTTTTTCTGTATCAATTGAGATGATCATATGGTTCTTATTAATTTGCTCATTAATATGGTCAATTATATTAATAGTTTTCCTAATATTAAACCAGCCCTGCATTCCTGGAATAAATCCTACTTGATCATAGTGTATTATCCTGGAGATGATTTTCTGAAGTCTTTTTGCTAATATCTTATTTAAGATTTTAGCATCAATATTCATTAAGGAAATTGGTCTGTAATTTTCTTTCTCAGTTTTCGATCGACCTGGTTTAGGTATCAGTACCATGTCTGTGTCATAAAAGGAGTTTGGTAGGACTCCTTCATCCCCTATTTTTTCAAATAATTTATATAACATTGGGGCTAATTGTTCTTTAAATGTTTGGTAGAATTCACATGTGAATCCATCTGGTCCTGGGGATTTTTTCCTGGGGAGTTGATTAATAGCTTGTTCTATTTCTTTTTCTGAAATGGGACTATTTAAGCAATTTATCTCCTCCTCTGTTAATCTAGGGAGCGTATATTTTTGGAGGAAGTCATCCATTTCACTTAAGTTATCAAATTTATTGGCATAAAGTTGGGCAAAGTAACTCCTTATTATTTCTCTAATTTCCTCTTCATTGGTGGAAAGATCCCCCGTTTCATTTGTAAGACTAACAATTTGATTTTCCTCTTTCTTTTTTCTGATCAAATTTGCCAAAGGTTTATCTATTTTATTGGCTTTTTCACAAAACCAACTCTTGGTTTTATTTATTAATTCAATAGTTTTTTTACTTTCAATATTATTGATTTCTCCTTTTAATTTTTGTATTTCAAGTTTAATTTTTGGTTGGGGGTTTATAATTTGGTCTTTTTCTAGTCTTTTAGGTTGTAAGCCCAATTCGTTAATCTTCTCTTTCTCTATTTTCTTCAAATAAGCCTCTAAAGATATAAAATTTCCCCTTATTACTGCTTTAGCTGCATCCCAAAGATTTTGATATGATGTCTCATCATTGTCATTATCTTGGGTGAAATTGTTAATTGTTTCTATAATTTGCTCTTTCACCCAGTCATTCTTTAAGATGAGATTATTCATTTTCCAATTACTTTTTGGTCTATTTACCCCTAACTTTTTACTGAATGTAGCTTTTATTGCATTGTGATCTGAGAAGAAGGCATTTATTATTTCTGCCTTCCTACATTTAATTTTGAGATCTTTATGTCCTAATATATGGTCTATTTTTGTATAGGATCCATGAACTGCTGAGAAGAAAGTAGTATATTCCTTTCTATTGTAATTCAGTTTTCTCCAAAGGTCTATCATACCTAGTTTTTCTAATGTTCTATTTACTTTTTTAATTTCTTTCTTATTTGTTTTGTGGTTTGATTTGTCTAAATCTGAGAGTGCAAGGTTGAGATCTCCCAATATTATAGTTTTACTGTCTATTTCTTCTTGCAATTCTCTTAACTTTTCCTTTAGAAAGTTAGATGCTATACCACTTGGTGCATAAATGTTTAGTATTGATATGGCTTCCTTATTCATGCTACCTTTCATCAGGGTATAGTTTCCTTCCTTATCTTTTTTAACTAGATCAACTTCTGCTTTTGCTTGATCTGAGATAAGGATACTACCCCTGCTTTTTTTGGCTTTGCCTGAAGCATAATAGGCTCTGTTCCAACCTTTTAACTTTACTCTGTATGTATCTCCCTGCTTTAAGTGTGTTTCCTGCAGACAACATATTGTAGGGTTCTGATTTTTGATCCAATCTGCTATCCGTCTCCATTTGATCGGATCGTTCATCCCATTCACATTTACAGTTAAAATGACTAATTCTGTATTTCCTGCCATCATATTATCCCCAGATTTTGCTTTTTCCCTTGACCCCCCCTGATCCCCCTCCCCGATATTTAATTTACAGACCCCCCTTGTGATGCACAACCCTCCCTTTTTTTTTAGTATCCATCCCCCCTCCCTCCAAGTCCCTTCACTTATTCTCCTTTTCCTTTTCCATTTTCCTCTCCCCCCTTTTAATGAGGTGAGGGAAAATTCTCTGAAAAACAAATATGTTAATTATTTACTCTTTGAGCCTCGCCTGATGAGAGTAAGATTCACACAATGATTCTCCCCCTCACTAAATTCCCTCAGATATGGTGTATTTTCTATGCCTCTTCCTGGGATGTAGTTTCCCTCTTTTTATCATTCCTTCCCCAAAAAAGGGAATTCTTAAGAACCATTCCTAGTGAAGGGGCAGGTCAATTCTCTGAGAGCTTCTACAGCTGTGAATCATAACATTTGAAGGAGTTGTAAACCAGACTTTAGACACAGATGCTCCCTGTGCATTGACAATAAAAGTAATTGGAGGCAAGAGGGAAGATAAAAGAGGTCAGACAATGCAATTGCCTTTCAGTGGAGAGATCAGAGAATGCAAGTGCCTCTCAGTTTCCTTCTATTGTCATCCATCATCCTCTCACATGAAGAAATCCATTCTACAGGTCTGAGTTAGACCTCCAGCAGCCACTGGCAGGTGGCTCCTATATCACAATATATATAGGCATACATATATGTTTGTTTGTGTGTTTGTGTGAATGTGTGTGTATGTGTGTGTGTGTGTGTGTGTGTAAATATAGAGCTATATTTTTATCAGGATATCATATTTTTTATCAGGATAGGAATTCCCTTCACCTATGGAAATTGCAATCTATCTATAATTTATTATCTCATAAAATTAACTTGTAGTATGTGATCTGCTAATGCTCAGAAAGCAAGTAACTATTAAATAAATATTTGAACTCGCATTGTCATGACTTCAAAAGCAGCACATCTTCCTTCCTCTCTTCAGTTAGAGTCATGGAAAACAGTTAAAATAGTGTCATATTAACAAAAACTTTTAATAAATTCTCTTATAAGAAACAATGATTATCTTTTTAAAATACCACTTTCCTTTTTCAATATTGATACATTGGTGGAAAAGCTGCTGTTTGTAAAACACTTCATTAGTTTCCAGAGAACATAAACAAGTTTATAAAATAGAAAATGTCTGCCCTCTAAGGGCTTATCATAACATCGTAGAGGGATCTGGTAGAAATATAGATGTTATAAACAATATTTGAGATATTTGAATTAAAGAAAAATAAATCAATTCTAATGGGATATCTAAGGGAAAAGTAAATTAGAAACATTTCAAGAGTGGTGGTGGAAAACAAGGAAGATATATTGGATTCTTTTAAATTAGTATTTAAAAAAGAAGAGAATTTACAAGGTTCAGAAAGAAAAGAAAAGCATAAGGATGAACAAAGTCAAAGAAGTTAGTGGCTTTCAAAGACTAAGGTAGTAAGTAACTTTGGAAAATATCTAAATTATTGAGTTCAGTACCGGGTTCCATTCTTTAGAAAGGGTATTAAACAATTTTCAAATGAGAGTCAACCAACATGATGATGATGATGATGATGATGATGATGATGATGATGATGATGATGAAGATGATGAAAAGTTTTGAGCATCTACCATATTACAACTAATTAGAAGAACTGGGCATGTTTAGCCAGGAAAAGATATATATATATATATATATATATATATATATATATATATATGTGTGTGTGTGTGTGTGTGTGTGTATATTATATTGTATAATTATATATATATATATATATATATATATATATATATATATATATATTACATAGCCCTTATTATTTTATCCAAATTCAACTTTTTCCATGTTTTCATAAATTTCTCGTAAGATACAGGAGAGTAAGGCCTACATATCAAAAGAACTGCCAACCAAAACCTGAACATTAGATTTTGGAAGTAATGGTTCCCTGAACTGATTAAAAACCTTGAATGGATGCAGTAAGATATTTTAGTATATTAAAAATAACAAATTCACACAATTATGGTGACTCAGGAAAAATGCTTTTAGCAAAATACAGATCATGTTTGTTTAAAAAAATCTAAAAGACAGGAATAAAAGGACATTCCCTTTTGATCTTATATATTTCTCTAAAGCAAAATTTAACATTATTTTCTTTTTTTTAAATTGAAAACAAAGTCACTTTATTATAATTTTTGACAGTATATATGCATGAGTAATTTTTTTTTAATAACAGTATCCCTTGTAATCATTTTTCCAAATTATCCCCTCCCTCCTTCTACTCCCTCTCCTAGATGACAGGCAACCCCATACATTTTACATGTGTTACAGTATAACCTAGATACAATATATGTGTGTAAATACCATTTTCTTGTTGCACATTAAGTATTGGATTACGAAGGTATAAGTAACCTGGATAGATAGACAGTAGTGCTAACAATTTACATTCACTTCCCAGTGTTCCTTCTCTGGTGCAGTTGTTTCTGTCCATCATTGATCAGCTGGAAGTGAGTTGGCTCTTCTTTATGTTGAAGATTTCCACTTCCATCAAAACACATCTTCATACAGCATTGAAGTGTACAGCGATCTTCTGGTTCTATTCATTTCACTCAGCATCAGTTGATTTAAGCCTTTCCAAACCTCTCTGTATTCATCCTGCTGGTCATTTCTTACAGAGCAATAATATTCCATAACCTTCATATACCATAATTTAACTAACCATTCTCCAACTGATGGACATCCATTCAACTTCCAGTTTCTAGCCACTATGAAAAGAGCTGGTCCCTTTCCGCTCTTTAGTATTTCTTTGGGATATAATCCCAATAGCAGCAATGCTGGGTCAAAGGGTATGCACAGTTTCATAACTTTTTGGGCATAGTTCCAAACTGCTCTCCAGAATGGTTGGATTCTTTCACAACTCCACCAACTATGTATTAGTGTCCCAGTTTTCCCACATCCCCTCCAACATTCATCATTATTTGTTCCTGTCATCTTAGGCAATCTGATATGTGTGTAGTGGTATTTCAGAGTTGTCTTAATTTGCATTTCTCTGATCAGTTGATTTGGAACACTCTTTCATATGAATGGATATAATTTCAATTTCATCATATGAGAATTATCTGTTCATATCCTTTGACCATTTATCAATTGGAGAATGGTTTGATTTCTTATAAATTAGGGTCAGTTCTCTATATATTTTGGAAATGAGACCTTTATCAGAATTTTCAACTGTAAAAAATATTTTCCCAATTTGTTACTTTCCTTCTAATCTTGTTTGCATTAGTATTGTTTGTACAGAAACTTTTTAGTTTGATGTAATCAAAATCTTCTATTTTGTGATCAATAATGATCTCTAGTTCTCCTCTGGTCACAAATTCCTTCCTCCTCCACAGGTCTGAGAGGTAGACTATTTATTCTCTGTTCCTCTAATCTATTTATGATCTCATCCTTTATGCCTAAATCATGGACCCATTTTGATCTTCTCTTGGTATATGGTGTTAAGTGTGGATCCATATCTAAAAATTTAACATTATTTTCAATGGCAAACATTAAAACATTTTTCTAGTAAAACAAGAATGTTCATTGCTTTTACTATTATTTGGAAAAATGCTCAATATGCTAGCTTTAAAAACAAGATAAGAAGAACAAAGATTGAAGAAATAAACATAGAGAGAAGACAATGAACTCCACTTAATTTGGGAAACCCAGCAAGTCAGTTAAGAAACTAATAAAGACAAGTAATAATTTCAGTAAAGGAAAATACAAAATATCTCCTGCCCCAATAAAAACAAGACAGAACAAACAAACAAAAACCCAAATAATTTTAAGAAGCAAAATGAACAAAAATGTGGCAAGACATCTCTTTGGTTGCATAAGATTAATATATGAATCATGAAATTCTTAGTGGAAGTAACAAAGACAAAATGGACTGTACATACGAGAGGACAGAATCCCTCATTGTGAGCAGAAAGTCATAGATGAAGGAGAATAATATGGAAAAAAGTTGAGAAGGAAAGTGAAAGGTAGGCTGAAGACTATGTATTTTATCCTAGAGGCAATAAATAACCTGTTGTTGCTAAGAGGATGAATTTTCACTTAGACTCATTCTTTCAAAGCAACCTAAAGGGATAGGTTTATTTATCCAATTTATTTATTTATCCAAAGATCAAAAAAAAAGTGATAAAAATTATTTTTCTGTCTTGTCTGACTCTTTGTCCCAGTTGGGATTTTTTTGTCAAACTTACTGATAAATTTGCTATATCCTTCCCCAGGTCATTTTACAGATTGGAAAAAAGAGAGACAAACATGTTTAAGTGACTTGCCCAGGCTAACACAGCTAATGAGTATCTGAGACTAGATTTGACATCAGGAAGATGAGTTGACTTTAATAAATAATTACTAGATCTTTGGCACTTCCTATTAGCTAAAAGCTCTGAGTTGCTGGGAAGTAAAAAAAAAAAAAAAAAAAGGAAGAAAAATTCCATCTAGGGATTGATCTCCCAAGGCAAAGACAAGTCATATAAATATATGTATTGAACTTGTTTTCATAGAAAACATAAAAAATGGAAAGACATTAAATGTTGAATATGTGACTTCCAGCCAAGATGGCTGCGTGGAGGCAGACAGCTGCTTGAGGTCCATTTTTTCTCTCAGGACTTACTTCATGACAAGCCTCGGAGTTAATGCTTGCACAGAAAAGAAACCCACAAATAATCACCAACAGAAGACATCCTTGAAATTCGCCATAGAAGGACTGTGTTTCCTCAGGGGAGGGTCAGACAGACTGGGCACAGACTGAGGGCAGGCAAGTCAGAGCAAGACAGGCAGCTCACACAGCTCAGACCCTAGTGAGGAGGGCTACAATCTCTTCCATTTCTGAGAAAAGGCTTTTACCCCAGTGTGGATATTCCATCTTGGCAGCAAGCCAGGAACAGGAGAGGGTGTAAACACCAGAGGAGAAGAATAAAACCCTGGAAAGCCAGTGTCTCTCAGAACCCGGCCACCCCCACCACCACCCGGAGTGACTCAGCACACTCTCAGACGCTCAGAGCACAGACACAGCACAGCCATCATGGTCCTGTTAGTACCTCTCCGCTGTCTCCCTCAATCTGTAGAGGAAGCCTGGTAACACCATCCAGCCCCATCCTCCCCCCTCAGAAACAGACCAATTGTTTCTCTTGTCAATTTGTTTTCTTCAATTCTCACTCTGACAAAATGAACAAAAAATTTAAAAGGGCTCTAACCATTGACAGCTTCTGTATATAGAGAGAGCAGACTTCAAATACTGAGGACGCAAAAAGCAGAATGTACCCAGAGGAATCCCCTAAGGGTGATATGAGCTGTTCCTCAATACATAAGACTCTCATAGAGGAAATCAAAAAGGCTCTCACAAGAGAGCTAGAAGAGAAATGGGAAAAGGAAAGGGAACCTTGGCAAGAGAGCCTGGATAAGTTATCCAGAGTGGATGAAGAGATCAAATCATTGAGAAATAAAAATAGTGAATTAGAAAAGGTAAACAACTCCAAGGAAAACAGGATTAGTGAGATAGAAAAAGAAAACATCTCTCTAAAAAATAAAATGGAAAAAAATTCCATAGAAGATAAAAACTCAATTGGACAATTACAAAAATATATAAAAAAGTGAGTGCAGAAAACACATCATTGAAAATTAGACTCAAAGAAGGAGAAATGAATGACTCAAGAAGAAATCAAGAAGTAGTCAAGCAAAACCAGAAAAAAAAAAACAATTGAAAATAATTTCAAGTGCCTTATTAGAAAGACAACAGACCTGGAAAACATATCCAGAAGAGACAATTTGAGAATAATCAGACTCCCTGAAAAATGTGAGGAAAAAAAGAACCTGGACATGGTTTTCCAGGAAATTTTCAAAGAGAACTGCCCAGACGTTTTGGAAACAGAGGGTAAAATAGACATTGAAAAAAAAATTCATCGATCACCTACTGAAAGGGACCCTAAAATCAAAACATAAAGAAATATATTGGCCAAGTTCAAGAGCCATCAGATGAAGGAAAAAATACTGGAAGCTGCTAGAAAAAAGCAATTCAGATATGGAGGAGCCACAATAAGGATAACCCAGGATCTAGCAGCATCCACATTAAAAGAACGAAGGGCCGGGAACATATTATTAAAAGGCTAAGGAACTTAGTATGCAGCCAAGAATAACTTACCCAGCAAAAATGAGCATCATTTTCCAGGGAAGAAGAAAGACATTTAACAAAATGAATGAATTCCATCTATCCTTGATGAAAAAAACAGACCTACACAAAATGTTTGATCTTCAAATACAGAACACAAGAGATTTCTAAAAAGATAAAAAGAAATCTTGAGAACAATATTTCTGCCATAAAGATATGTAAAGAACACATGTATAATTTGTTCTAGAAACTAGAGGTGGAAAGGAAATTATATCATAAAAAAGGGTAAAGTGGTGGTACTACATCTCATGAAGAGGGAATGTTAACTTATTATATCTGAGAGAAAGAGAGGAGGGGGATGAACATAGTGTGTATCAATAGACATATTCGATTTATGGTGAAACTTTTTCCACTTCATTGAAAAGTGAGAGGGAAGGAGTAAGCTAAAGGGAAGGGAAAACGGAAATTGTGAGGAAAAGCGGTAAAATAAGGGGAGGAAGTTTAAAGTGGGGGAGGGATACTAAAAAGAGAGGGCTGTGAAAAGCAAGTGGTGCTCACAAGTTTAATACTGGGTAGGGGGGTAAGAGGGAAGGAAAGGAGAAAAGCATAAGCAGGGGTTAACAGGGTGGCAAACAATACAGAATTAGTCATTCTAACCATAAATGTGAATGGGGTAAACTCCCTCATAAAGAGGAAGCAGTTAGCAGACTGGATTAAAAGTCAGAATGCTACTATATGTTGTTTACAGGAAACACACCTGAAACAGGGTGATACATTCAAACTAAAAGTAAAAAAAGCAGGAGTAGCAATCCTCATCTCAGATCCAGCAAAAACAAAAATTGATTTAATTAAAAGAGATAAGAATTGGCACTATATCCTGCTAAAGGGTAGCATCAATAATGAAGCAGTATCAATATTAAACATATATGCATCAAGTGCTGCAGCATCTAAATTCTTAAAGAAGAAATAAGAGAGCTGCAAGAAGAAATAGACAGCAACACTATAATAGTGGGAGATCTCAACCTTGCACTCTCAGAATTAGATAAATCAAATCACAGAATAAATAAGAAAGAATACAAAGAGGTAAATAGAATAATAGAAAAGTTTGATATGATAGATATTTGGCAAAAGCTAAATGGAGACAGAAAGGAGTATACTTTCTTCTCAGCAATTCATGGAACCTATACAAAAATTGATCATATGCTAGGGCATAAAAACCTCAAAATCAAATGCAGTAAGGCATAAATAGTAAATGCATCCTTTTCAGACCACAATGCAATGAAAATTATATTTAATAAGAAACCAGGGGAAATAGACCAAAAAATAATTGGAAACTAAATAATCTTATACTAAAGAATGACTGGGTAAAACAGCAAATCATAGACATAATTAATAACTTCACCCAAGAAAATGACAATAATGAGACATCATACCAAAATGTGTGGGATACAGCCAAAGCAGTAATAAGGGGAAATTTTATATCTCTACAGGCCTACTTGCATAAAATAGAGAAAGAGAGGGCCAATGAATTGGGCTTACAACTAAAATTGCTAGAAAAGGAACAAATGAAAAACCCCCAGACAAACACAAAACTTGAAATTCAAAAAATAAAAGGTGAGATTAATAAAATTGAAAGTAAAAAAAAAATTATTGAATTAATTAATAAAACAAGACTTGGTTCTATGAAAAAACCAACAAAATAGACAAACCCTTAGTAAACCTGATTAAAAAAAGGAAAGAGGAAAAGCAAATTGTTAGTCTTTAAAATGAAAAGGGAGAACTCACCACTAATCAAGAGGAAATTAGAACAATAGTTAGAAGCTACTTTGCTCAACTTTATGACAATAAATTAGATAACTTAAATGAAATGGAGGAATACCTTCAAAAATATAGCTTGTCCAGATTAATAGAGGAAGAAGTAAGTAGTCTAAATAGTCCCATCTCAGAAAAAGAAATAGAACAAGCTATTAACCAATTCCATAAGAAAAAATCAGGACCAGATGGATTTACATGTGATTTCTACCAAACATTTAAAGAATAACTAACACCAATGTTATATAAACTATTTGAAAAAATAGGGATTGAAGGAGTCCTACCAAATTCCTTTTATGACACAGACATGGTACTGATACCTAAACCAGGTACGTTGAAAACTGAGAAAGAAAACTATAGACCAATTTCCTTAATGAATATTGATGCTAAAATTTTAAATAAGATATTAGCAAAAAGACTTCAGAAAATCATCCCCAGGATAATATACTATGATCTAGTAGGATTTATACCAGGAATACAGGGCTGGTTTAATATTAGGAAAACTATTAGTATAATTGACCATATTAATAATCAAATTAATAACAATCATATAATCATATCAATAGATGCAGAAAAAGCATTTGATAAAATCCAACATCCATTCCTACTAAAAACACTTGAGAGTGTAGGTATAAATGGACTATTCCTTAAAATAGTAAGGAGCATATATTTAAAACCGTCAGTAAACATCATATGTAATGGCGATAAACTGGAACCTTTCCCTGTAAGATCAGGAGTGAAACAAGGTTGCCCATTATCAACATTGCTATTCCATATAGTACTAGAAACGCTAGCCTCGGCAATAAGAGCTGAGAAAAAGATTCAAGGAATTAGAGTAGGAAATGAGGAAATCAAACTATCACTGTTTGCAGATGACATGATGGTATTCTTAGAATAGCCCAAAGACTCTGCTATAAAGCTATTAGAAATAATTCAGAACTTTAGCAAAGTTGCAGGATACAATAGAAATCCACATAAATCCTCCGCATTTTTATTCATTACCAACACAATCCAAGAGCAAGAGATACAAAGAGAAATTTCATTTAAAATAACTGTCGATAGTATAAAATATTTGGAGTTATATCTATCAAAGGAAAGTCAGGAATTATATGAGCAAAATTATCAAACACTTGTCACAAAAATATAGTCAGATTTAAATAATTGGAAAGACATTGAATGCTCTTGGATAGGCCGAGCGATTATAATGAAGATGACAATACTCCCTAAACTAATCAATTTATTTAGTGCTATACTAATCAGACTCCCAAGAAATGATTTTAATGACCTAGAAAAAATAACAACAGAATTCATATGGAACAACAAAAGGTCGAGAATTTCAAGGGAAGTAATGAAAAAAAAAATGAAGGTGGTCTAGCTGTACCTGATCTAGAACTAAATTATAAAGCAACAGTCACCAAAACCATTTGGTATTGGATAAGAAATAGACTAGTTGATCAGTGGCATAAGTTAGGTTCACACGGCAAGATAGTGAATAAAAATAGCAAGCTAGGGTTTGACAAACCCAAAGATCCCAACTTTTGGGATAAGAATTCATTATTTGACAAAAACTGCTGGGAAACCTGGAAATTAGTATGGCAAAAACTAGGCATGGACTCACATTTAACACCACATACTAAGATAAGATCAAAATGGGTCCAAGATTTAGGCATAAATAACTAAATCATAAATAAATTAGAGGAACATAGGATAATTTACCTCTCAGACTTGTGGAGGAGGAAGGAATTTGTGTCCAAAGGAGAACTACAGAACATTATTGATCACAAAATGGAAAATTTTGATTACACCAAATTAAAAAGTTTCTGCACAAAAAAACTAATGCAAACAGGATTAGAAGGGAAATAACAAATTGGGAAAACATTTTTACAGCTAAAGGTTCTGATAAAGGCCTCATCTCCAAAATATACAGAGAATTGACTTTAATTTATCAGAAATCAAGCCATTTTCCAATTGATAAATTGTCAAAGGATATGAACAGATTTCAGATGATGAAACTAAAACTATTTCCACTCATATGAAAGAGTGTTCCAAATCACTATTGATCAGAGAAATGCAAATTAAGACAACTCTGAGATACCACTACACACCTGTCAGATTGGCTAAGATGACAGGAACAAATAACGATGAATGTTGGAGGGGCTGTGGGAAAACTGGGACACTGATGCATTGTTGGTGGAGTTGTGGAAGAATCCAGCCATTCTGCAGAGCAATTTGGAACTATGCCCAAAAAGTTATCTAAAATGTGCATACCCTTTGACCCAACAGTGCTACTACTGGGCTTATATCTCAAAGAAATACTAAAGAAGGGAAAGGGACTTGTATGTGCCAAAATGTTTGTGGCAGCCCTTTTTGTAGTGGCTAGAAACTGGAAAATGAACGGATGCCCATCAATTGGAGAATGGTTGGGTAAATTATGGTATATGAAGGTTATGGAATATTATTGTTGTGTAAGAAATGACCAACAGGAGGAATACAGAGAGGCTTGGAGAGACTTACATCAACTAATGCTGAGTGGAACGAGCAGAACTAGGAGATCATTATACACTTCAACAATGATACTCTAAGAGGATGTATTCTGATGGAATTGGGTATCCTCAACATAGGGAAGAGCTAATCCAATTCCAATTGATCAATGGTGGACAGAATCAGCTACATCCAGAAAAGGAACACTGGGAAATGAGTGTAAACTGTGAGCATTATTATTATTATTTTTTTTCTTCCCAGATTATTTTTACCTTCCAAATACAATTCTTCCTTTGCAACAATAACAACAACAAAATTCAGTTCTGCCCATATATATTGCATCTAGGATATACTATAAGATATTTAATATGTATGGGAATGCCTGCCATATAGGGGAGGGGGTGGAGGGAAGGAGGGGCAAAATTCAAAACAGAAGGAAGTACAAGGGATAATGTTGTTAAAAAAAATTACCTATGCATATGTACTGTCAAAAAAGTCATAATTATAAACATTAATTTAAAAAAAAGAAAAAAATGTTTAATATGTGGCAACACTAATGTAGTCAAAATTATGTTACTACTCAAAATTACTGTATTGATATAACATTATACCAATCAACTTTCCAAGTGAAAAATTGTATTGAAAGTAGCAGAAAACAAACAAAAAAATTTTTGGAGCGTTTAATGTCAAGAATTACTGTAGGGATATCATGGATAAGGAAATATGAAGAAGCAACAAAAGCACTGAATTTTTCATGAGTCAGGCACTTTATTACTCAACTGTACAGCTGATTGGGTAGATTTATTTATTTATTTATTTTTGTGATGAATTCTTTTTTTTTTTATTTATTTGGAATTTTTTCCCACAGTATATATGCCCGAGTAATTTTTTTTATAATATTATCCCTTGTATTCATTTTTCCAAATTATCCCTTCCTCCCTCCACTCCCTCCCCCCGATGACAGGCAATCCCATACATTTTACATGTGTTACAATATAACCTAGATACAATATATGTGTGTAAATACCATTTTCATGTTGCACATTAAGTATTAGATTCCAAAGGCATAAGTAACCTGGGTAGATAGACAGTAGTGCTAACAATTTACATTCACTTCCCAGTGTTCCTTCTCTGGGTGTAGTTATTTCTGTCCATCATTGATCAACTGGAAGTGAGTTGGACCTTCTTTATGTTGAACATAAGTGATGAATTCTTTTCATGGAATTTCATGAAACAAAAGAAGAATAAAAAATAAATCTCATTTTCATTTGTTCTTTCATGTGATTTAAAGGGCTTTAATTAAGTTTATAGTTAAAGTAATCTTTAGACTAAATTTTCTTTTTTTTTTTTCTCTATTTATTTATTTATTTATTTATTTTTATTCATTTTTCCAAATTATCCCCTCCCTTCCTCCACTCCCTCCCCCCGATGGCAGGTAATCCCATACATTTTACATGTGTTACAATATAACCTAGATACAATATATGTATGTAAATGCCATTTTCTTGTTGCACATTAATTATTAGCTTCCGAAGGTATAAGTAACCTGGGTAGATAGACAGTAGGGATAACAATTTACATTCGCTTCCCAGTGTTCCTTCTCTCAGTATAGTTATTTCTGTCCATCATTGATCAACTGGAAGTGAGTTGGATCTTCTTCATGTTGAAGATTTCCACTTCCATCAGAATACATCCTCATACAGTATTGTTGTTGAAGTGTAGAGTGATCTTCTGGTTCTGCTCATTTCACTCAGCAACAGTTGATTTAAGTCTCTCCAAGCCTCTCTGTATTCCTCCTGCTAGTCATTTCTTACAGAGCAATAATATTCCATAACCTTCATATACCACAATTTACCCAATGATTCTCCAATTGATGGACATCCATTCAACTTCCAGTTTCTAGCTACAACAAAAAGAGCTGCCACAAACATACAGGTTCCTTTCTACTCTTTAGTATTTCTTTGGGATATAATCTGATTGGGTAGATTTATGTGTTCCTATCCTTATCTATGATTATTGTTTTTGATTAGATTCACTGTACCTGAGTGGAAGGGAGTATTCAGTATAGTTAATAGGTGATTAAGTCTATAAACCTACTTATTAAAAATAAGAGCTTTGTGATGAGCAAAACTTGTGAAATATAAATACTGGGATTACCTTGACTTTGCTAATCCAGTTGGGTGAATAATAATAACATGATATATATATAGAAAAATAATTAAATGATCAAACATGAAATCATTTCTGTTACCTATAGTCTAGCAATAGGCCCCTTCCATTAATACTACGATACATAATCAATAAAAACAATACTAGAAAATAAGGCAATTTTGTACCACATTTCAACATATAGGTCAAAATAAGGAACTATATACACCTTGGGGAATCACCATTTTGGCAAGCAGAACAGGAATTCAAACACAGTCTAGGTTTCTTGGCACTTGAAATTCTAGGAGCCATGGAAAGATCTAGAATATATCTAAGACTAAACTCGAAATCAGAGTTCTGCCACAAGGAATTATTTGTAATCCTTTTGTGACAGAGGATAAAGGAAATGTATAGGAAACAGTTGGCAGATCATTCAATTAAGACTGATTCTTTAGTAGAAACCTTCATTAGTTTTAATGAACAAATTAGGGCATACTTGTCTGTCACCCCTTTTCTGGATATTATGTACTGTAAGTTAGTATCTACCTCAGCCAAGACCTGAGCTGCAACAGGGAGAAAACTGTAGCTAAACTATTGTGACTGTTGGGTCATCTTACCTTGTTTATGCCAGAACTGAGGTCTAAGAATGATGTGCTATTATCTAAGTATTCTCTGTTTTAAAGTAGAATGATTAAGACAGAGATTGAGAGACCACTTCTTTACCAATTGAGTATAAGTTTTGAAGTTTTAAATCTCTATCAATTTTCCCTGTATCTATATATGCTAAGGTATTAGTGTATGTACACAAAGTCAGAAACATCCATGTAGAGTATAATAATGCAATTCCATGCATGTATATATCTGCATAAACCATTATAGGCACACATGTGTATACATGTCTATATATGTGTATGTGTATGCATGTATAGATGTGGACACATACACACATGCCTCTAAAATGCACAAATAATTCTGGGATTTATATCTGTTTTCATGGCTATTTTTGAAATACCTATGGACTTGATGAGATAAATTTGAGAGAATTTTAGGACTATGATTTTATTAATAACCTTTTAAAAACCATTTTAAAACTTTTTAAAACTTTTTTTTTAAAGTGTGATACTTTCCCCAATACAGAATTTAAATATGATTTGGGACTTTTCTTTTGGTCTTTGGATAAAGAAACTATTTCTATCCATTTAGGTTGCTTTGAAAGAATGAGTCTAAGTGAAAATTCTTCCTCTTAGCAAGAATGATATTACAGGTATGTAGATTAGGGATCTTTATGGCTTTGAGAGTTTTCCAAGTGGTAGAATTGGATCATGGTTTCAGAAGAAAGTGTGATACACTTGAAGAACATACTTAAATATTTATTTCTAGGAACATCCTCTAAACCTTTTCATTTTAGTTGAAACTTAGTGAGAAAATTAATGTTATATCCACAGCACAACAAGATTTCAGAGCTGTACTTTATTAAAGTAATACATTAAAAAAATAATCATTATCATTGTCATCATCATTGTTTCAATCAGAGAATCATTGAAATACAAAATCTCAGACATCTGGAGATTTATTGTGATTTAGAAATCTTAAAAATCACCGTATCTAACTTTTGCCTTTAATATTGACTATGCAATCTGGTGAACTCATTAATTCTTTGTCCACTGTCCCATTTTTAAACTAGTTCATCACATATATTTGAAGAGGTGAGTGAGAAGATCTACTAGCACCTCAGCAAGGTGAAAAGTTTCACTCGGAAAAATTGCCATCACTCTCTAAAAAACTCTACACTCAGCAGCTAAATATTTATTTTTGTTAAACTTGCATCCTAAACATTAAGGGGAAAAACATTTTAGGGGAGGGTGAAAAAATTTAAATAGAAATAGAAATAGAAATTTCACAAAACCAAGTAACTACATAAACAGTTTTCCATCTATCGATATTTTTTTATTAAAACTTAAGTAGCTATATTTTCTTTGCCCCATTAAGAAGTCACATTTTGTCAGTGATTTAATAGAAAAAAGGTTTTTGCCAATTTATGAAAGAAATGAGGAGTGATATAGCTGGCAATAATTGGACTAAGGCTTGAACCTTGCTTTTAGTAATAAAAGCTGCTAATAGCTCACTACAGGAGGTACTTTCCACTGTACTCTAGAGACATAATTTTCATTATGGAAGCACTTAAGAGGAACGATGTGTTAAATGGGCAGAAATTCAAGGGTCTTGTTGTCTGCAAAGCACAGAGTTGAACAACTATAGCAAGAAAAGTCAGGAGGTAGGAAAGTGAAAATGTCCTGATTTTCTATGTCCAGGTGAAGATTAAAAAAAAAAAAAGTCATATTACGAAACTTTATTTTTAAAGTTCACCCAATTTAAAATATGCACAGACTTAAAGTAAAATTTATTTATTTAGTACTTATAGTCTAAATCTTATAGTCATCCAATATTTATAGTATTTATAGCATTCTGTTAAGCCATCATTGATGTCTGAAGCATCTTACTCACATGCTATTCACATTCATCTGTTATCTTCTTGGATAGTGTTTTGTATTTTACTGAAAGTTACTGGAAAACTAGTGTGATATCTTTTAAATGACATTTACATTAATTATCTTTGTGATAAAGATATTGTAGTATGTTTCTGAGTGTGTGTGTGTGTGTGTGTGTGTGTGTGCGCATGTGTGCATCTTTAAATACTTATTAAGTTCCTATTAACTAAGTTTAGTATATTAGCAGGTAAATTTGAAATATAAATGAGACATTGTTCCTTCTTTCAAGGAATTCTAATATAGTAGTTTTTAATAAGGTACAGTATTATAAGTTGTTTACTTGTCCGTTGTATTATAATGGAGATTCCTATATGGAGATTTTGGACTAGGTAAACATTGAGTTCTCTTTCAATTTCCAAATTCTGTGATTTTGATTATGTTGTTTAGAACTAAAATTTATTCTGTATATTTTATAGCAAAAATATCATTTAGATTCAGATAAAATTGCATACACTGCCTACTAAATGAACTTCTCTAATATTAACATGACTGCTATCTTAATTCCTTTTACTTTAGACAAGTGAATACCTTATGATATTCATGAGATTTGTCCTCAATTTTGGACTGAAGTACTAGAAATTATTCCTTCTGTGTTCAAAGTTTTATGGTAAATATAGCTCAATAATGACTGATTCTGGTCAAGAGAACTTCGAGTTTTTGGTAGGTTTTTTTATACTTCTCTCACTCCTTGTCATTCCTTTATTCAGTCATTCAGTCAGTCACTCAACAGCTACTGAATAGCTATACAAAGTAGTATCATGAACTTACTAGTTGTATGATTTTTGGCAATTTACATAACTGTTTCAGATTCTTTACCTGTAAAATATGCCTGGAGAAGGCCACAGCAAATCACATCAATTATCTTTACCGAGCTAAAGATACATGACAAAAATCTAATGAACCATAAAATTATAAATGTTACAGGGTATAAAGAAAGTTACTCAAAAGTTCTTTCTTGAGATGATTATATTTTATTAAAGCTTAAAAACAAATTTACATTAAGAACATTTTGGAACAGTTGGTAGAGAACTGAATTGAAAGTCAGGAAAATAAATTTATTTCCTTTTCTAAACACTCAGTAGTTATGTGATCCTAAGTATCCTCTCTGGATCTTATTTACTTCATTCCTGAAATGAGGTGTTTGGTCCTGGTAATTTTTAACTAGGAATCTACTTTCTAAATAAATATGTCTTATTTCCTATGATAAGAAACCATATGAAAGTGCAGTTAGATATTATAAGGCGTGTGTGTGTGTGTGTGTGTGTGTGTGTGTGTGTGTGTGTGTGTGTATGAAGAACAAAGAAGGAAAGATTCCTGGGTAATATGCTATTTTAATTAGACATTTTTAAGTGTGGAAAGGTAGAAGAATGAGAGAAAGTATTTCTGCAAAAAAGAATTTTAAGATCCTCTCCCACAAAACTGTAATTTTTTTTTTTTTGGTTTAGAAATTAGTACTTTATGAAGAAACCTACCCTATAAAATACTAATAAGACACTAATAATACAAGACTTAATGAATATAAAGATCGTACTTAACATTAAAAGACCTTGTACAAGGCACTTAATGTAGGCACTACTGCTTTATTAAAGTTAATGGATAGTAGAAATCCTTTGATAACCTATTTTATTTTCTTCCTTTCCCCAAAAATCAACTGGTAAGTGAATTCTTCAAGTTTATCTTCTTTTATTTATGTTGATGATAAATGATGATAAAGATAGAGAAAAAGTCAGAAACCAAAGGGAAATGAGAAATAAATAAGATGAATAATAGAAAATACATAAAATAAGTAGAGTTGTACAATGGTTTTGATTTTCATATATCTTTTTTGAAATTAGCAGAGACCTATCACACATAGAAAATATTAGTTTGAATTTTTGTGTGCAATATGAATATGAATTTTGGCAACTAAATAGTACTGAATTTGAAATTTATATTGGACAAAATCAATGTTTACACAATTCCAAGATAGTTTCCTGAAAATCTTAGGCTGAAACTTTTGCTAATAAGACTATGAAGGTAAGTCTAACTTTTACTTCTTGAAAACAGCTGATAAATCTAAAAGTGTATTAGGCATTGTAGACTAGACAAAAAGAGTAAAACAATAACATCTCTAGTGACAAGGAATGCACAGTTTCAGTTGATGATTGTGGTATGAAAGAAAGGGAAGATACACAAAACTTACATATCTGAAAGAATTAGAATTAAGTAAATGGCAGGATACTGGTTACATAGATACTCAGAATTTTGGAACATTTTATGTCATTAGTTTGGAAATAAAATAGTAAAATCCCTAAGTGTTACATAAATTAAGAGAAGAGTGAAAGAAAAATAGATAAAAAACTTGGTGGGTCAGAGTTGAGATGTCTATTTTAGTTAATTAGTCCAAAACATTAACAATACAAGTCTCCACATATTAATGTTTACTTATCTCTAAAGAGAATTTCCATTCAAAATCCTGAAAAGTATTGGAGTTGATTTGTGTGTTCCAAAAACCTTTTATTTAGAATTTCTACAAAAATTGTAGAAAATGAAAATCATATTTATGCATATAATAAATTATCTGTCAATAAAATCTTTTAAAATTCAATATCACTCATTTTATTTTAGTTGTTTATCTTAATTTCTTGCTTTGCTAACAGTTTTGGCTTTTTAAAAATTTACTTTGTGGGAAGCCTAAGCCTACATTGTACTGTGAGAGTTTGAAAAAGACCATTTTACTTATTCTACATCCATTTGACAACACTCTAGAAAAACTTAATCCTAAGCTCCAAAGGGAAATTGCAGAAGAGGTAATAGAAGGGAAAAGAAAAGTTCCACCTAAGTCATACCAAGAATATATTTCATTATTTGTTATGAAGTAAAGTTAATCTGCCCCTTTAAAGTAAAAGCATAAAAACTGTTTCTAAAATCCAATATTAGACCATGATAAAATATAATTTCAGGTTATGGAGAAAAAGGAATCAATATTTATTGAAATATTTTTTAAAATATCATTGAGCCAACAAACAAATTTTAAAAAAGATATTTCTCAGTGAGATAGGAATATAGTATGAATTTGTGATTTCCTGTGGTATGGAATTTTTTTTTTAGTAAAGAAACTTACTTCATCATTGAAGAAGAACATTTTCTTTTTTTTTTTTTTTTTTTTTTTTCCCTGAGGCTGGGGTTAAGTGACTTGCCCAGGGTCACACAGCTAGGAAGTGTTAAGTGTCTGAGACCAGATTTGAACTCGGGTCCTCCTGAATTCAAGGCTGGTGCTCTATCCACTGGAAGAAGAACATTTTCTCTGTGGCTTTTACTTTTAGAAAATTGTCTGGAGTACTGTAGAGGGCCGCAGGTAGTGGGGGAGCTCTGAGTATAAAAGGTATTTGTGCCCACTGTGACACAGCATCTTATGATCTCCTCTAAAGGAGCATCCTTGTGTAGTCCTAGAATCCTCATGGTAGAATGAGGATTCTACAATCCTAATTAGCATTTTCTCTAGCAAGTTGTCTTATCATAATTTCTGTTACTAAATTTTTACCAATAGTTCATATGACAGCTGTATGCAGATGTCCCAAGAAATCAGTAAAGGGTTCATTTGGACCTTACGCTATTTTCATAAACACTTCCCCTCTATCTTGTCTTCTTGGGAGGATACCCCATGCTTTGATAGCAACAGAAGCAATTTGCTCATATGCTGCTATAGGGTAATTAATCTGTGCTAAAGTGTCTGCATAAGGACCTATACCTGTTAGTTGATCAAAGGTGACTGGTATATTAACTTCAGGTTGCCTATTTTACTGGGCTTGTATTCCACAGAGTTTACTATACTCAGAGAGCCACAAGTTTTGTCCAGCTTCTAAACATGGCTTTGCTATAGTTTTCCAATTACTAGGGGTTAAAATTTCATAAGATAAATTCTCTAGTATTATTTTAACATAAGATGATGTAGACCCATAAAGAGTGCAAGCTTTTTTTCAGATCTCTGATAATTTCCAGATTAAAAGGGGTGTATCTTCTGGCTTGATCTGAAGAGTGAAACTCTTCAATCACAGGTTATGCTTCTGTTCTCAAATCAGATGTATCCTGTCCTTCCTCTTTAGCTTTAACTAATGCCTTTTGTAATTGTGTCATAGAGGGTGGGAAAAAACTGCTGCATGTGTGGTGCTGATGGTGTCACTGCCTTTCCCACTTCTTCTCCTCCCTCTGCCCACAAAGGCAAAATTGAGGGAGGAGTGTCAGAAGATGAGGAATGCCCTAAGGGCACCTGCTCAGTGTAGGCCAAAGTGAAACTGAGCTGTGAAAGTGAGAAATACCACACTCTTTAAGCTCTTCAGCACTGTACTTACCTCCTTTCTTGTCCAATTCTCCATGCTTTTCAGCTGCTTTGTCAGTACCATCCCCCTCCTACTCTTTCTCCTCATACTTCCTTGTCTGACTGTTCACATTAAGATCATTCCTTGTTTTAGAACTTGTGGGATTCTTTAAAGCCAATTGTATTATATTGTACTAAAGGAATGTTTCCTCAGGAATTGAATCAGGACGCATAGCTTTGTAATATTTAATTAGTTGTTCCCCATTTTTCACATATCTGGTTCTAATTTCTCTTCCTTAGAGAGCCAAGGAGACATGCATTGTAATATATTTAAGAGCCCAGTGATGTTCTTCCAAGTTACCAACAAACCTTGCTTCTTTATTAATCTAACTAAACATGTTTCACACTCCCCTCAGGGTGGGGGATGTTATATTCTTCGTTTTTGCCCCATTTCAGCTGAAAAACAAAAGTGACTAGTTTAGCCATTACCAAAATTTAATGCTTGACTTTTTTGTAATCACCCTATTTCACAAGGTCAAAGGGATTTCTCCACTGAGGTTATGATTGTGTCAGTCTAACTGAAGCAGGTCCTTAATCCAGAGCATCACATCTAAAGCCCCACTTTTAGTGCCCCACATTTGGTGCCAAAATGTAATGTCCAGACTAGCTTTCTGGAGGATCTCTGGACTTGCCTTGGTCTTAGGTGGAGGAATGATGAAGGCAGGAGAGCCATCACGAGGATGGTCAAGGATGGAGTCCATTTATTTCAAGTCCTCTCAGCCCTTAAATATCTTAGTATGATTACATCACTACAGCACATTGAGCATGGACCAACTATAGAACCATTATATCACCATATCACATTAAGTATATGCCAACTAGAGTTATTGCATCATTATATAACACTAAGTATATGTGAACTAGAGAACAATTATCTCATAAATCACACTGAGTAAGTGCTTAACTATAAGCACCCTGCTGTAAATGCCCTTGCTTCAAGTAGAACACAGATGGTCACCCCCTCCCTGACTTCTCAGGAAGTCCCAGAGTTCTTAGGGGAGATGGGAACCCAAAGTAGACATTGTCAGCAGGTTCCCTTTGGGCTAAAGGGCCTTATACCTTACCCAGAGCTCCCCCACTATCTGCAGCCCTCTACAAGTACTAAGAAGTTAAGTGACCTAGTGTCATCCAAGTAAATGTTGGACTTGGACCCAATTGTTTTTGACTTCAAGGTCAGAAATTCTCTAGTTCTTATGCTATGATATTCTCCAATATATTTTATTAATGGTGTCTAGTAAGATTTTTTTGAGGAATATAGTCCATTTTACATTATTCCATATTTCTGAACCTTGACATATTTTATTTTTCCTTTTGATGATTCCCAAAACATTGAATTAATACATTTCTAATTGGACAGTGGAAAAAGGTTTCATTTTCAAGTAGATGTTTTGAAATCAATGATCAAGGTTTATTTTATAGCCTGTAGCTTTTATTTTCAGCTTGTAAGACTGAGTCAATTCTTTAAAAGAATAGATTATTTCAACTCAGAAGAATGATAAGAGGGGAAGAAACTATATGGCCAAATCAACACTTCATTTATAAAATAGCACACAAACTAAAAGTACAGATAGGGTGAACAGAGCTAAAGTGATATAACTGATGAATTATGTCCCCCTTCCATTAGGAGGTAAGGATATCTCTCCCCTCCTCCAACCCCTTATATTTCTTTTTAGTTCTTTCAAACAGTCCTGGAAATTTAATTCATACATTATGGAAAATACAAGATCCTAGTTAAACCAGTGATCTTCTCCTCCCTTTTCCCAGACATCATCATGATTCTTCTCTGACAAAGAGAAAGCACTTCCTTGTTGATTGGACTGATAACTTTTCCTTGATCTCAACCTTTTATAGTGGAATATCTTATGGCTTATTATAGCATAATCAGAAGTTTCCTTAAATAACTGAAAATAGGACATTTTTACTTGATACTATAAGACTCTTTTCTCCCCCCCAATTTTTTTTTTTAATCAGAAGGACAATTTCATTGGTTGTCTATTCATTCAGTTAGAGTTTATGCCTTTAAGTAAAACAAGATGACTATCATCATCAGTTAAGCAGACATCAGAAAAATAACAAATTGGAGACTATGGAACCTGCATTTCAGTAATACTTATTGCTAACTCACTGTCTAATTTTTTTTCAGTTTCCCTCTGTGACTCAAATACTTTGTTAAACAAGGAGGACATATGTAATGAGGTTTTAGTTGTTCTTTATCTTATACTGAATTATTTTTTATTCAGTCAGCAAATCAAGTTATTTCTTTAACAAGAATTACCACATTTATGTGGTTTTAATTTCTACATTCTAAATTACTTATAAAAAGTATTATTTATCAATATGAAAAGCCCACTTGAAGCTAATTTCCCACTAAGTTGCTAGAATAAGTCTTTTCAAGTTGCAAGTTTTTTTGTTTGTTTGCTTATTTATTTATTTTATTGTATTGTATTTTTTACCTTGAAAGAATTAAATCTTACTATACATAGGAGTACTGGCAAGTAGTTAAAAACATATATGATCCCAGATAGCAAAGTGAATAATATCAGTATACATTTCTTTCTGAAATAACATTCCTTCAAATCAGCAAATTTTTATTTCCTTCACTGAATTATCAATTTATAGAATATTTATAAAACAGAGAGTGTTATTATTGCTTCTACAGGCATGGGAAGCCCCAGAATGACTTGAGACATAGCTTGATTTCCTTTTTGGGAGAATTTTTGCCAAAGATCTTATTAACTTCAATAAAAAAACAATGTTTACATCAGTTCCTCAAATCTGATTGCATTTATGACTAAAGGAAAAAGGAAGAAAAAGAAAACAAAAATACAACAATAAATTTACACATTCACTGTTTAGCAGGAAAAAATGAGCAAGTACCTGTTCAGTCATAACTGTGACTTTGTCAATGCAGGTACATATGCATAGCTCTTTTAAGGAAAATATATGTCAGAGCGTAAATCCAACATATTAGAGTGTAACTTTTCAAATACTACATTCTAAAATCTTGTGATACTTTTCCCCCTAAAATAAATGTACTTGCAAAAATTCTCATTATAATTGTCTCTTCCAAAAAGCAGTGATTTATGAAATAAAACATGTAAAATTATTGTATCACAAAATACAATAATATCAAGTTATTCTAGGGAATTGGCAATAGGCACATACTGTAATAGTAACATAGTACTTCAATAGTGAGTTATTCAAATTTGTATTAAAATATTTCCTGTTTTTATTTGTTTTTAATAATGCTATTTTGAATCAGAGTTTAAATCTATTTTCAAACAAATATTAGCACTGTGATTTTGGGTGTTACATAATGATAAGTAAACTACAGACTCTTAATGGGCACCAACCAGTTTTGGAACAGCAAGGTGGGACAAACCTGGATAAAACCTTGGAGTCAGAAAGACCTGAGGTCAGATTTGAGCTCAGACACATATAATCTGCGTGTGACTTTGGGAAAGTCATTTAACCCTATTTGCTTCAGTATCCTCACCAGCAAAATGTGTTAGAGAAGTAAATGGCAAACCAGTAGAGTATTTCTGCCAAGTAAATCCTCATAGGAGTCACAAAGTGTTGAACATGACTGAACAACTATAGACAATTGTAATATATTAAGGCTTACTTATTTGTAAATTTTCAAAATAAATATTACTAAAATTATGTACTATTTTATCTGAGATCATATGTACATCTTTAATAAAATCTCATCAAGTCTACCACAGAAAAGTAAAATTCCTTTCTATCTTTTCCTAATACAATCACTCTATTATTGGAATTATAATTTGGGTTTACTTGAAAACTGGAAAACTGTTTTAATTTAGTCATTCAAATCTATGATTACATTTTGTTCTTCAGATCCTATCTGAAGAGACCCTAATACACATGCTTACAATGAGTAATGTGATAGGAACATCATGACATAGAGGGGTCAGGTGGAAAATCACTTTCATTTCAAAAATCTCGGCCTTGGTTTCTTTAGATGTATAATAAAGCAGTTGAACTAGGATTGTTCCTCCTTTAACATTATAATAATATATTTCTTTGGAAATTTAAAGGGGTAAATCATGTTGGAAAAATGACAGAGATAAGAATAGAAGAGAGGAATAAGAAAGAAAAGAGAGACAAAAAAAGAATAAGGGAGAAAAGAAAGAATCATTAATTTGTAACAAAAATACATTATTTTTGACAAGACCAGCTATTAAGTCTTTCCAAAAAGAACATACTTAGTGTGTTCCTTGCTGAACATTTTTACTTTCATTGCCTTCTAATTCTATTACCTGAAAGAGGGGAAGAAGATGTGGAATCTTCATTGAAATATCTGCAGTCATTTTTCTAGACTGTCACAGTTCTTATACCAGATAAATAAATGAAATTAGAATTTCCATAGACTTCCCTTACAAATTTGATTTTTCATTTAATTGATTAGATGAGTACAAGATGTTCATGCTACAGTGAAAACTTAACCCAAGTCTCACTTCTCCCTCTCTTTCTCTCTGTGTCTTTGTCTTTCTCTCTGTGTATCTCTCTCTTTCTGTCTTTCTCTATATCTCTATATTTCTCTCTTCCTGTCTCTGTCTCTGTCTCTTTCTCTGAATGAAAAAAAAAGTTCCTTAGAGATCTTAGATCTAAATACTATTTTTGACACATATTACTCAATTCACCTCTTTGGACCTCAATTTCCTCTTTAAACAAAATGAATAACTTAGAAAAGATGCTTTTTTTTTTTTTTTTTCAGCTCTAAGCCTATGATCCTGGGATCTTATAAAAGTAAGGATGTGTATCCTTAGAGGATTCATTGGTTTCTTAAATTGATTGATGAGTTGTAACAATTTGTAAATAAGTTGCAGTACAACATAAGATGCAACAGATTCTTTGGAATAGTGGGAAGATAATAAAGTTCAATGTCAGTGACGTGGTGGGGAGTTGTCACCTCTGTTTTTTTTTTTTTTTTTTTTTCAATCACCTGTAAAAATAATAGCCTTTAGATATTTTGAATAATATAAATATTTTTTTCTATGATGAAATTCATGAGTTCCTCTACAGTCAAACTCTTTAAATAGGTTGGGACAGTTGTCATAATATGAATAAAAGCTTAATGAAACTTTAAAACTATCTTTAGCTCCAGATGGACTGGGGAGGTATTATAATACCTGTGGTTGCTGTAGTAACCTTAACTTATGCTGGTGGCTTCCACAGAAACAATATGCCAGTCTGGCATGCTCTTTGGCAGTTTAATGTTCTCTTAAAATAAGAGAGTGTCTACCAATGAATCTCTTGGGCTCCTCAAAGAGAAATATGAATAAATATCCAAAGTGATTTTCATTACTCATGAAATGCTCATAAAGATAACTTTCAAATGGCAACATCTACTGCTGCCCACCATCTCCAGACTCATCTTTTCTAAGAACACTGTATATACAATTCATATTTAAAATTAGTCATGTATAGCACTTCAGAGCAAACTTCACCATCCTATGACACAGCTATAGCAGTTCTGGGGTTTCTTTGTTTTTCCTTCCCAAAACAAAGGGAAATTCTTACATTTTTTTTCTTTTTTTTTTTTCTGTATTGTTATAAATTCCAAATGCCCCTGGATACTATTTGTATAGCTTGTTATCCACTTATTTAAATTAAAAAAAAACCAATATCAAATGAATTATTAGCAATTTTTGTACTAAAATTGTGCTTAAAATAATCCGTTTGGCAAGGGTAATTTGCTTTCACTACTATTCCTTTATCATTTAACAAACATATTATTGACTAAAAAGCCAAAATTTTTATTTAGGCTTGTTAGTGCAAGATCTCTATTCATGTTTGTGTTGCATAGGGAGATGTCTAAACATCTACTATGCAACTTTCTTCAAGTAAAACTACTTTTGTAATTAAAATTTGCAAACAAATAAACAAAGAAAATTATATCCTATATGCAGCATTTCAAAGTAGTATTCTTAAAAATGAAGTATGAATGCTGCTCTTATAATATATGTATGTTCCTATTTATTGTTTTATATGTATTTTAATATATGTGTGTTAGGTTCTTACCAAGTGCTAATGAGATAATGAGATGATAGGTTCTTACTAAGTGCTAAGTCGGTACTTAACAATTCTCTAGTTCCGGCCTTTAGGGGAGTTTTACCCTTGTGAACTCCTGGGGAGGAGTTTACATGTTTAGGAGGAGCAAGTTTATTGGTTGAAGTATTTTTCCCAGAAGCCCCTTAGTTATTCCACGCCCATTCTCTGGGAGGATAAAAGAAGACACCATTGAACAAGGGGAGAGTCTTGTCTGGGCCAAACCTGGGGTGGCTCTCTGGAGGAAGAGGAATCTCTCCTAAAGATCAGAGTTGGCTCTCTACAGGAAGAAGAATCTGGCTGAGAGATTGAGTTGAGACAGCAGATCTCCTCCCAGAGAGCAATTGGCAGTCTCTGGAGACAACAGAACTTTACATATGAGTATGTATGTATGTATATATATATATATATGTGTGTGTGTGTGTGTGTGTGTGTGTGTGTGTGTGTGTGTGTGTGTATGTATACACATATATACACACACATATATGCATATATATTAAGCACTCCATTTCTAGAGGAATCCATAATTCCTATCTACCAGAGAATAGGAAAAGCGATTATAGACTATAAAGAAGAATAGACTAATTATACTTTTTACCAAAATGTGAGTTGTAGGACTAGAATCAAATGTTTCACACCCCTCCCTCTAAATATTGATGTTATAAGGGCACAGTTGATTCAAAACAAAAAGTCACTTTCTTTGCTGATCATTATAGCTTGAAGGGGGAAAGTAGACCAGATTTAATTTTTTTTTTTTAATTTTTTGCTGCCAGGCCAAGATGGCGGAGAAGAAACACACTACTCAGTGAACGTCCTCACTCCCTCACAACCAATTAGATAAATTAAGTCTCAAAATTAGCTCAGGACTGATAGATACGACAAGGACTGGAAGCACGACTTACCAGCTGAAGAGAATCTGGAGTTTCAACAGGAAAGGTCAGTTCTCAGGGGAGGAATAAGAAAGACCAGCACAGACGGTGGGGTAGGGGCACACTGCGCCCATTGCGCTGGGAGGGGCTCTGGGATCAGAGAAACCACTGAGGTAAAGGAATCTGGCACAGGCTGTTAGCTCTTCTCTGCTAATTATTTAGCAGTTCAGAAGAGAAAGCCAAAATATTTTAAAACTCAGATTAGATTCCCCCCCCCCCCAGAGGAAAAGGGAAAAGGAAAAGGGGAATAAGTGAAGGGACTTGGAGGGAGGGGTGAGGGATCCTAAAAAAAAAAAAAAAAAAAGAGGGAGGGTTGCGCGTCACAAGGGGGGTCTGTAAATTAAATATCGGGGAGGGGGATCAGGGGGGTCAAGGGAAAAAAGCATAATCTGGGGATAATACGATGGCAGGAAATACAGAATTAGTAATTTTAACTGTAAATGTAAATGGGATGAACGATCCCATCAAACGGAGACGGATAGTAGATTGGATCAAAAAGCAGAACCCTACAATATGTTGCCTACAGGAAACACACTTAAAGCAGGGAGATACATACAGAGTAAAGGTAAAAGGTTGGAACAGAGCCTATTATGCTTCAGGTAAAGCCAAAAAAGCAGGGGTAGCTATCCTTATCTCAGATCAAGCAAAAGCAGAAGTAGATCTCGTTAAAAAAGATAAGGAAGGAAACTATATCCTGCTGAAAGGTAGCATAAATAATGAAGCCATATCAATACTAAACATATATGCACCAAGTGGTATAGCATCTAACTTTCTAAAGGAAAAGTTAAGAGAACTGCAAGAAGAAATAGACAGTAAAACTATAATAGTGGGAGATCTCAACCTTGCACTCTCAGATTTAGACAAATCAAACCACAAAACAAACAAGAAAGAAATTAAAAAAGTAAATAGAACATTAGAAAAACTAGGTATGATAGACCTTTGGAGAAAACTGAATGGCAATAGGAAGGAATATACTTTCTTCTCAGCAGTTCATGGATCCTATACAAAAATTGACCATATACTAGGACATAAAGATCTCAAAATTAAATGTAGGAAGGCAGAAATAATAAATGCCTTCTTCTCAGATCACAATGCAATAAAAGCTACATTCAGTAAAAAGTTAGGGGTAAATAGACCAAAAAGTAATTGGAAACTGAATAATCTCATCTTAAAGAATGACTGGGTGAAAGAGCAAATTATAGAAACAATTAACAATTTCACCCAAGATAATGATAATGATGAGACATCATATCAAAATCTTTGGGATGCAGCTAAAGCGGTAATAAGGGGAAATTTTATATCTTTAGAGGCTTATTTGAAGAAAATTGAGAAAGAGAAGATTAACGAATTGGGCTTACAACTTAAAAGGCTAGAAAAAGACCAAATTATAAACCCCCAACCAAAAATTAAACTCGAAATACAAAAATTAAAAGGAGAAATCAATAAAATTGAAAGTAAAAAAACTATTGAATTAATAAATAAAACCAAGAGTTGGTTTTATGAAAAAGCCAATAAAATAGATAAACCTTTGGTAAATTTGATCAAAAAAAAGAAAGAGGAAAATCAAATTGATAGTCTTACAAATGAAAAGGGGGATCTTTCCACCAATGAAGAGGAAATTAGAGAAATAATAAGGAGTTACTTTGCCCAACTTTATGCCAATAAATTTGATAACTTAAGTGAAATGGATGACTTCCTCCAAAAATATAGGCTCCCTAGATTAACAGAGGAGGAGATAAATTGCTTAAATAGTCCCATTTCAGAAAAAGAAATAGAACAAGCTATTAATCAACTCCCCAGGAAAAAATCCCCAGGGCCAGATGGATTCACATGTGAATTCTACCAAACATTTAAAGAACAATTAGCCCCAATGTTATATAAATTATTTGAAAAAATAGGGGATGAAGGAGTCCTACCAAATTCCTTTTATGACACAGACATGGTACTGATACCTAAACCTGGTAGATCGAAAACTGAGAAAGAAAATTATAGACCAATCTCCTTAATGAATATTGTTGCTAAAATCTTAAATAAGATATTAGCAAAAAGACTTCAGAAAATCATCTCCAAGATAATACACTATGATCAAGTAGGATTTATTCCAGGAATGCAGGGCTGGTTTAATATTAGGAAAACTATTAATATAATTGACCATATTAATAATCAAATTAATAAGAACCATATGATCATCTCAATAGATGCAGAAAAAGCATTTGACAAAATCCAACATCCATTCCTACTAAAAACTCTTGAGAGTATAGGAATAAATGGATTATTCCTTAGAATAATCAGGAGTATATATTTAAGACCGTCAGTAAGCATAATATGCAATAGAAATAAACTGCAACCTTTCCCAGTAAGATCAGGAGTGAAACAAGGTTGCCCACTATCACCATTACTATTCAATATAGTACTAGAAACGCTAGCCTCGGCAATAAGAGCCGAGAAAGAGATTCAAGGAATTAGAGTAGGAAATGAGGAAATTAAACTATCACTTTTTGCAGATGACATGATGGTATACTTAGAGAACCCCAAAGACTCTGCTAAAAAGCTACTAGAAATAATTCAAAATTTCAGCAAAGTGGCAGGATACAAAATAAATCCACATAAATCCTCGGCATTTTTATATATCACTAACAAAATGCAACAGCAAGAGATACAAAGAGAAATTCCATTCCAAACAAATGTTGATAGTATAAAATATTTGGGAATCCATCTACCAAAGAAAAGTCAGGAATTATATGAGAAAAATTACAAAACACTTGCCACAAAAATAAAATCAGATTTAAATAATTGGAAAGACATTCAGTGCTCTTGGATAGGCCGAGCGAATATAATAAAGATGACAATACTCCCCAAACTAATCTATTTATTTAGTGCTATACCAATCAGACTCCCAAGAAACTATTTTAATGACCTAGAAAAAATAACAACAAAATTCATATGGAAGAATAAAAGGTCAAGAATTGCAAGGGAACTAATGAAAAAAAACTCAGAGGAAGGTGGTCTAAGTGTACCTGATCTAAAGCTATATTATATAGCAGCAGTCACCAAAACCATTTGGTATTGGCTAAGAAATAGACCGGTAGATCAGTGGAACAGATTAGATACAAAGGACAAAAAAGGGTACATCTATAGCAATCTAATCTTTGACAAACCCAAAGATTCCAACATTAGGGATAAAAATTCATTATTCGGAAAAAACTGTTGGGAAAACTGGAAATTAGTATGGCAGAAATTAGATATGGATCCACACTTAACACCATATACCAAGATAAGATCAAAATGGGTCCATGATTTAGGCATAAAGAGGGAGATAATAAATAGATTAGAGGAACAGAGGATAATCTACCTCTCAGACTTGTGGAGGAGGAAGGAATTTATGACCAGAGGAGAACTAGAGATCATTATTGATCACAAAATAGAAGATTTTGATTACATCAAACTAAAAAGTTTCTGTACAAATAATACTAATGCAAACAAGATTAGAAGGGAAGTAACAAATTGGGAAAATATTTTTAAAAACAAAGGTTCTGACAAAGGTCTCATTTCCAAAATATATAGAGAACTGACCATAATTTATAAGAAACCAAACCATTCTCCAATTGATAAATGGTCAAAGGATATGAACAGACAATTCTCAGAGGAAGAAATTGAAACTATATCCACTCACATGAAAGAGTGTTCCAAATCACTACTGATCAGAGAAATGCAAATTAAGACCACTCTGAGATACCACTACACACCTGTCAGATTGGCTAAGATGACAGGAACAAATAATGACAAATGTTGGAGGGGATGTGGGGAAATTGGGACACTAATACATTGCTGGTGGAGTTGTGAAAGAATCCAGCCATTCTGGAGAGCAATCTGGAATTATGCCCAAAAAGTTATCAAACTGTGCATACCCTTTGACCCAGCAGCGCTACTACTGGGATTATATCCCAAAGAAATACTAAAGAGCGGAAAGAGACATATATGTGCCAAAATGTTTGTGGCAGCTCTTTTTGTTGTAGCTAGAAACTGGAAGATGAATGGATGTCCATCAGTTGGAGAATGGTTGGGTAAATTGTGGTATATGAAAGTTATGGAATATTATTGCTCAGTAAGAAATGACCAGCAGGAGGAATACAGAGAGGGTTGGAGAGACTTAAATCAACTGATGCTGAGTGAAATGGGCAGAACCAGAAGATCACTGTATACTTCAACAACGATACTGTATGAGGATGTATTCTGATGGAAGTGGAAATCTTCAACATAAAGAAGATCCAACTCACTTCCAGTTGATCAATGATGGACAGAGGTAGATACACCCAGAGAAGAAACACTGGGAGGGGAATGTAAATTGTTAGCACTAATATCTGTCTGCCCAGGTTGCATGTACCTTCGGATTCTAATGTTTATTGTGCAACAAGAAAATGATATTCACACACATGTATTGTACTTAGACTATATTGTAACACATGTAAAATGTATGGTATTGCCTGTCGTCGGGGGGAGGGAATAAGGGAGGGGGGGTAATTTGGAAAAATGAATACAAGGGATAATATTATAAAATATATATATATATAATAAAAAAAAATAAAAAAAAAAAAAAAAAAAAAAAAAAAGATTTCCCCCCACCCTGGGGGTGACTTGGCAGACTCGGCACCAGGGGGTGTGGCCTCAGCTACCTCCTGAGAATAGTTAAGAGACTGACAAGTGGGTGGATACGGCCCAAGGCAACAAACACGGCCTAGCTTAGCTGGAGGGAGTGGAACTCAGCTCCAGGAAGTCCCAGAGAAGCGGAACCTTTGAACTAGGGACCGCGGTTTCTGGCAGACACTTCCAGTTTGAGCGCAGGGGCTTCTCACGTCACCTGCTGCAGACATCCACTCCCCACCCGGACACATAGGCTGAGCTTCTTGCTGTCTTCACTATTCTACGCCCTCAAAGCACAGCAGTGCTAATCACCTCTGAGGCACTTCCAGGGAGGGGGTGGGGAACTCTCTCCCAGAGCTCTCTCTTAGCGCGGGCGCAGGGGCCGCTGCATCCATCCGGTCTGGGAGGAAGCTGGTAAAGAAGTAAATAATTTCCTACCCCAGGGACAGACCCCAAAACATTTTTTAAGTATGAGCAAAAAAGCTAGAAAAACTATAGATTCCTTCTATACAGAGAAAGAGCGGGTACCCAACCCCGAGGAAGTTAACAGCAAAGATTCAGAAGATAACAACCTAAAGGGGAACGATTCCTGCCCCCCATCACATAACTCTCTCCTAGAAGAAGCTCTTAAGAAATTGAGGGAGATCGAAGAAAAATGGGGCAAGGAAAGGGAAGTTATGATAGAGAATAACAACGTCCTGAAATTGGAGTTGGAAAAAATAAAGAATTCACAGGAGATGCAGGGAAACAAAATTAGTGAATTAGAAAAGGTTAAAAAAACACAGGAAAGTAGGATTTCTGAATTGGAAAAGATAAAAAAGTCTCAAGAAAATAGAATTTCTGAATTGGAAAAAGAAAATAATTCTCAAAAAAAAAAAATTAGGGAAATGGAAAAAAATTCAATAGAGCAAAATAATTCATTTAAAAACGAAATTGGGCATTTACAAAAAGAACTAAAAACTGTGAAAGAAGAAAATAACTCCTTAAAAGTCAGGATGGAACAAATAGAAATGAATGATTCACAGAGAACCCAAGAATCAGTCAAACAAAACAAAAAAAATGAGAAGCTGGAGAACAACGTCAAATACTTACTGGGAAAATCTATAGACCTGGAAAATAGATCTAGGAGAGATAATCTGCGGATTATTGGACTTCCAGAAAACTATGACCAAAAAAAGAGCCTAGATTCTATTTTACAGGAAATTATCAAAGAGAACTGTCCAGAGATAATAGAAACAGAAGGGAAAGTAGATGTGGAAAGAATTCATCGAACTCCTTCTGAAATAGACCCTAAAAAAAGAACACCACGGAATATTGTGGCTAAGCTGCAGAATTACCACACAAAGGAGAAAATCCTGCAAGCAGCTAGAAAAAAACAATTTAAATACCAAGGTGCCACAATAAGGGTCACGCAAGATCTGGCTGCCTCCACATTAAAAGATAGAAGGGCCTGGAACCTGATATTCCGTAAGGCAAAAGATCAAGGACTGCAACCAAGAATGAACTATCCAGCTAAGTTTAGCATCTTTTTCCACGGAAGAAGATGGTCATTCAATGAAACAGAGGAATTCTATATGTTTCTAAGAAAAAAACCAGACTTAAACAAAAAATTTGATCTACATCCACAAGACTGAAGAGAAACAGAAAAAGGTACACAGAACCCTTGAGAACTGTAACTCTGTTGTGGGTATATAAAAAATACTCAAGGATAATTTGATTTTACTGATATAAAAGAAAAAAAGGGGGGTGTAGTAAAGGGAAGGAGGTCGGTTCAGAAAAAGGGGAAGGAGTGATAAAAAGAGGGAAACTACATCCCAGGAAGAGACATAGAAAATACACCATATCTGAGGGAACTTAGTGAGGGGGAGAATCATTGTGTAAATCTTACTCTCATCAGAAGAGGCTCAAAGAGTAAATAATTAACATATTTGTTTTTCAGAGAATTTTCTCTCACCTCATTAAAAGGGGGGAGAGGAAAAGGGAAAAGGAAAAGGGGAATAAGTGAAGGGACTTGGAGGGAGGGGGGAGGGATCCTAAAAAAAAAAAAAAAAAAAAAGAGGGAGGGTTGCGCGTCACAAGGGGGGTCTGTAAATTAAATATCGGGGAGGGGGATCAGGGGGGTCAAGGGAAAAAAGCATAATCTGGGGATAATACGATGGCAGGAAATACAGAATTAGTAATTTTAACTGTAAATGTAAATGGGATGAACGATCCCATCAAACGGAGACGGATAGTAGATTGGATCAAAAAGCAGAACCCTACAATATGTTGCCTACAGGAAACACACTTAAAGCAGGGAGATACATACAGAGTAAAGGTAAAAGGTTGGAACAGAGCCTATTATGCTTCAGGTAAAGCCAAAAAAGCAGGGGTAGCTATCCTTATCTCAGATCAAGCAAAAGCAGAAGTAGATCTCGTTAAAAAAGATAAGGAAGGAAACTATATCCTGCTGAAAGGTAGCATAAATAATGAAGCCATATCAATACTAAACATATATGCACCAAGTGGTATAGCATCTAACTTTCTAAAGGAAAAGTTAAGAGAACTGCAAGAAGAAATAGACAGTAAAACTATAATAGTGGGAGATCTCAACCTTGCACTCTCAGATTTAGACAAATCAAACCACAAAACAAACAAGAAAGAAATTAAAAAAGTAAATAGAACATTAGAAAAACTAGGTATGATAGACCTTTGGAGAAAACTGAATGGCAATAGGAAGGAATATACTTTCTTCTCAGCAGTTCATGGATCCTATACAAAAATTGACCATATACTAGGACATAAAGATCTCAAAATTAAATGTAGGAAGGCAGAAATAATAAATGCCTTCTTCTCAGATCACAATGCAATAAAAGCTACATTCAGTAAAAAGTTAGGGGTAAATAGACCAAAAAGTAATTGGAAACTGAATAATCTCATCTTAAAGAATGACTGGGTGAAAGAGCAAATTATAGAAACAATTAACAATTTCACCCAAGATAATGAAAATGATGAGACATCATATCAAAATCTTTGGGATGCAGCTAAAGCGGTAATAAGGGGAAATTTTATATCTTTAGAGGCTTATTTGAAGAAAATTGAGAAAGAGAAGATTAACGAATTGGGCTTACAACTTAAAAGGCTAGAAAAAGACCAAATTATAAACCCCCAACCAAAAATTAAACTCGAAATACAAAAATTAAAAGGAGAAATCAATAAAATTGAAAGTAAAAAAACTATTGAATTAATAAATAAAACCAAGAGTTGGTTTTATGAAAAAGCCAATAAAATAGATAAACCTTTGGTAAATTTAATCAAAAAAAAGAAAGAGGAAAATCAAATTGATAGTCTTACAAATGAAAAGGGGGATCTTTCCACCAATGAAGAGGAAATTAGAGAAATAATAAGGAGTTACTTTGCCCAACTTTATGCAAATAAATTTGATAACTTAAGTGAAATGGATGACTTCCTCCAAAAATATAGGCTCCCTAGATTAACAGAGGAGGAGATAAATTGCTTAAATAGTCCCATTTCAGAAAAAGAAATAGAACAAGCTATTAATCAACTCCCCAGGAAAAAATCCCCAGGGCCAGATGGATTCACATGTGAATTCTACCAAACATTTAAAGAACAATTAGCCCCAATGTTATATAAATTATTTGAAAAAATAGGGGATGAAGGAGTCCTACCAAATTCCTTTTATGACACAGACATGGTACTGATACCTAAACCTGGTAGATCGAAAACTGAGAAAGAAAATTATAGACCAATCTCCTTAATGAATATTGATGCTAAAATCTTAAATAAGATATTAGCAAAAAGACTTCAGAAAATCATCTCCAAGATAATACACTATGATCAAGTAGGATTTATTCCAGGAATGCAGGGCTGGTTTAATATTAGGAAAACTATTAATATAATTGACCATATTAATAATCAAATTAATAAGAACCATATGATCATCTCAATAGATGCAGAAAAAGCATTTGACAAAATCCAACATCCATTCCTACTAAAAACTCTTGAGAGTATAGGAATAAAGGGATTATGCCTTAGAATAATCAGGAGTATATATTTAAGACCGTCAGTAAGCATAATATGCAATAGAAATAAACTGCAACCTTTCCCAGTAAGATCAGGAGTGAAACAAGGTTGCCCACTATCACCATTACTATTCAATATAGTACTAGAAACGCTAGCCTCGGCAATAAGAGCCGAGAAAGAGATTCAAGGAATTAGAGTAGGAAATGAGGAAATTAAACTATCACTTTTTGCAGATGACATGATGGTATACTTAGAGAACCCCAAAGAATCTGCTAAAAAGCTACTAGAAATAATTCAAAATTTCAGCAAAGTGGCAGGATACAAAATAAATCCACATAAATCCTCGGCATTTTTATATATCACTAACAAAATGCAACAGCAAGAGATACAAAGAGAAATTCCATTCCAAACAAATGTTGATAGTATAAAATATTTGGGAATCCATCTACCAAAGAAAAGTCAGGAATTATATGAGAAAAATTACAAAACACTTGCCACAAAAATAAAATCAGATTTAAATAATTGGAAAGACATTCAGTGCTCTTGGATAGGCCGAGCGAATATAATAAAGATGACAATACTCCCCAAACTAATCTATTTATTTAGTGCTATACCAATCAGACTCCCAAGAAACTATTTTAATGACCTAGAAAAAATAACAACAAAATTCATATGGAAGAATAAAAGGTCAAGAATTGCAAGGGAACTAATGAAAAAAAACCCAGAGGAAGGTGGTCTAAGTGTACCTGATCTAAAGCTATATTATATAGCAGCAGTCACCAAAACCATTTGGTATTGGCTAAGAAATAGACCGGTAGATCAGTGGAACAGATTAGATACAAAGGACAAAAAAGGGTACATCTATAGCAATCTAATCTTTGACAAACCCAAAGATTCCAACATTAGGGATAAAAATTCATTATTCGGAAAAAACTGTTGGGAAAACTGGAAATTAGTATGGCAGAAATTAGATATGGATCCACACTTAACACCATATACCAAGATAAGATCAAAATGGGTCCATGATTTAGGCATAAAGAGGGAGATAATAAATAGATTAGAGGAACAGAGGATAATCTACCTCTCAGACTTGTGGAGGAGGAAGGAATTTATGACCAGAGGAGAACTAGAGATCATTATTGATCACAAAATAGAAGATTTTGATTACATCAAACTAAAAAGTTTCTGTACAAATAATACTAATGCAAACAAGATTAGAAGGGAAGTAACAAATTGGGAAAATATTTTTAAAAACAAAGGTTCTGACAAAGGTCTCATTTCCAAAATATATAGAGAACTGACCATAATTTATAAGAAACCAAACCATTCTCCAATTGATAAATGGTCAAAGGATATGAACAGACAATTCTCAGAGGAAGAAATTGAAACTATATCCACTCACATGAAAGAGTGTTCCAAATCACTACTGATCAGAGAAATGCAAATTAAGACCACTCTGAGATACCACTACACACCTGTCAGATTGGCTAAGATGACAGGAACAAATAATGACAAATGTTGGAGGGGATGTGGGGAAATTGGGACACTAATACATTGCTGGTGGAGTTGTGAAAGAATCCAGCCATTCTGGAGAGCAATCTGGAATTATGCCCAAAAAGTTATCAAACTGTGCATACCCTTTGACCCAGCAGCGCTACTACTGGGATTATATCCCAAAGAAATACTAAAGAGCGGAAAGAGACATATATGTGCCAAAATGTTTGTGGCAGCTCTTTTTGTTGTAGCTAGAAACTGGAAGATGAATGGATGTCCATCAGTTGGAGAATGGTTGGGTAAATTGTGGTATATGAAAGTTATGGAATATTATTGCTCAGTAAGAAATGACCAGCAGGAGGAATACAGAGAGGGTTGGAGAGACTTAAATCAACTGATGCTGAGTGAAATGGGCAGAACCAGAAGATCACTGTATACTTCAACAACGATACTGTATGAGGATGTATTCTGATGGAAGTGGAAATCTTCAACATAAAGAAGATCCAACTCACTTCCAGTTGATCAATGATGGACAGAGGTAGATACACCCAGAGAAGAAACACTGGGAGGGGAATGTAAATTGTTAGCACTAATATCTGTCTGCCCAGGTTGCATGTACCTTCGGATTCTAATGTTTATTGTGCAACAAGAAAATGATATTCACACACATGTATTGTACTTAGACTATATTGTAACACATGTAAAATGTATGGTATTGCCTGTCGTCGGGGGGAGGGAATAAGGGAGGGGGGGTAATTTGGAAAAATGAATACAAGGGATAATATTATAAAATATATATATATATATATATATATATATATATATATATATATATATATATATATATATATATATATATATAATAAAAAAATTAAAAAAAAATTTTTTTTGCTGCCAAGTGCTAGTTAGACAAAAGACTTTCACAAATATCAAATAAAGAATAGCCTCATTTATCCAAGTTGGGGGGGGGAGAGGGAATCAGAGAATCCACATAATGTGGATTAGGAGATACCAGAAAATAGGGAATGAATACTCTTTTAGGAGTAATACATCTCAGCTCAAACCAAGAGTGGATTCTAATCTTAACCACTAGGGAAGACTCCAAATCAGGGGTAGGGAACTTCCTTCCAGTGAGTCATATAAGGCTTACAAAATCATTTGCATAAGCAATATAGGTGATGATGAGCTAGGTACAACACCTACTTTTATAAATTGTACACTTTGATATGTTGGTAATTTTGTATGGCCTGTTTATGTTGTTATAAATATCCAAATGGCTCTTTGCAAGAAAAAAAGATTTCCCACCCCTTCTCTAGAGAGTCCTTTTAGAAATCAGGTATCTCTAAAGGAAATAGCATCCTCTATAGCTTTCAAAGTCTTTTCTTTTTGTACTACATAAAGTATAAATAGTAAATATGTAACAGAAGGAATTGAAACAACTTAAGATGAGGTTCCAGTATTTATTGAATAGGAAAACTATCTAAAATTGTTCCTTTGAAATCACAATTGTTCATTGAAAGGACTAAATTCACTAAACATTGTTTAAGTTTCAGTGATGTGTAGAAGTTTGCATTTCAGGTTTGGGGAATGGTTGACTGGACTGTAAGTAATTAAAAGGTAATAATGTAAAATAAGGCTGAAAGAAAGGGCTCATTCATACTATAGAAGATTGTAAGTGCTAATTCAAATTATTCTATTTTTGAGATAATACTTTCATTTTTTTAAAAGAAAAATAAAATGATCTATGCACTTTAAAAAAGATTATTTTGGCAACTATAGAAAAATTTAAGTGATTATGGCATATGTGTGTATATCTGAATGTATCATATGTGCATACACAAATATATGTCTCTCTCTATGTGTATAAAACATAGTATTTTTGTTAAAAGTAAATATCTATGTAATAAATTCACAAACTAATAGATAATATGTATATATAAGTGTACATATATATGCTAATGTGTGTATGTATGTATATAACAATATTATTATGTATGCATAGACACAACTGAGGCATGATTTGCACAAATAATGGTTGCATTATTTAAATTCATATTGCATATTTCCTTTGCATTAAAACCACTTGCTATATTTTACACAACTCTATATAGCTCAACAGCTGTGACTAGCTGAATTACACATGTGATCATATAAGAGATTCATTATGTCATTTTTGCATGAGAGAGAGAGAGAGAGAGAGAGAGAGAGAGAGAGAGAGAGAGAGAGAGAGAGAGAGAGAGAGAGGGAGAAAGAAAAAAAGACAAAAAAAATAAATTTATTCTTTCCTCTTTTTTATGTAAAAAACAATGAAGATGACTATGACCCTTGACCTTGGAGATATCAGAAGAAGCAACCTAAAGTCTGGGAATAGAGAGCATTCTAAGTTCTGTAGCCAGTCAGTCTACCATCAGGTGCTCAGCAGAACAAACTTTGGAACAGGCTCAGTGATAACTAAAGTGCATATTTATCCAATGACTATTGTATAAATGAAATAAAATTGGAGAAGTAAATTATTCAAGGAAAAATAAATAATATAACAAGTCATTCTTCCCAAGGGCAGTGGTTTGGGAGAGAGTGGTTCCTAGATATTAATTGTATATGATTGCTCGCTTCTCTTTATATCTTTGGATATAAAAGATAACTGACATTAATTGGTTAAGTGAACCTAAGGAGTTAATCATTTTCTTTTTGTCATGAGGAACTCACATTGAATTGAGGGTCTGAGTAAGTAGCATTAAAGAAACACCTCCATAGCTCCTCAAGGGTGCCTTTAGAAGTTTGAAGAACATCTTATTATCTAAGATTTAGCCCTTACAATTTTTCTCTATCAGTGAAATGGAATAGACAAAAAAGAATCAGCCATAATTACATTCAATAACACAGAATCTGATAAACTGAAAGACTTAAATTACTTAGTAATCAATTCTCTTTTTTGAGAAGAACTGCTGGGAAAACTGGAAAGTAATCTAATAGATATGAAATTTAGAACAAAGTTTTATAATACATACTTTCATAACTTCTAAATTGATAATAAAATATGAATAATTAAGGTCATACTACTAAAATTGTATAGAATCAGATCAGGTGCTTTCCATGCCTATTACTAAAATGTGGATATTGAATAAATCAAAAAAGAGAAATATAGAAAGTAGAGATCTATTATTTCAGTACTGAAGGCCAAAATTACTGTTATTGTCTGATAAATCTGCTTAATAAATTGAGCAGAGATCCTGGAAAGAAAAGAATTCTAGACAATGTAAGACTTGAATCAGAATACTGGGAAGAATTTTCCATTTGCTCTGACTTTGTCTCCAGCTTTCTTCTTTTCTTCTCTAAAGATGTTTTTTTCAACTTCCCATTCTGTAGAAAATTTTAATTTTCAGTCCTGGTGTTTTAGTAACCATCCTCTCTTCTCATATTTGGAAGGAATAAAATTTCCAGAGTTAGTGTCTTGGGCTACTTCAGAAGAAATCAGTTCTGTCATTGTACCATGTTATAAACCACACACTATGTTATAGATGCAGATACCAAGACTCAGTCAAAAAATTAATCATTTAATTAATTAAATCAATAATTAAGTATTTAAAGTATGTCAGATACTGTGGTTAACATTAGAGATGCAAACATAAGTAAAAGGAAAGATAATTTCTGTCCTTAAAAAACCTACATTTTAATGGGAGACAACAGAGAAAAGGGGTTCTGAAAAGTAGGAAGTAGAGGGAAATATCCATATAGGAGTATGAAAGATAAGTCAGAAGAATGAGGAATAATTGATGTGAGTTCTCTCTCAGAACAGAGCTCAGTTGGTTAATAAGCATGTATTAAATGCTAGGAATATAGAGAAATCTACTATCAATCCCTGATTTGGGGGAATTCACAATCTCATGTTAAATACAACATACAGTCAACTATATAAAAACAAGCTGCATGAAGTATAAATAGTAAATAATTAACAGAAGGAATTGAAACAACTTAAGATGAGTTTCTGGTAGAAATTGAAATTTTTAGTTAAAGGATTCAAAGACAGAAGTATGAGGCAGGAAGAAGTATTTCAGGCATAGAAGAAAACTTTAAAAAAAAGCCTAATGCTGATAGATGGAGAGTGTTTTGTTTGTAGAACTGCAAGCAAGCCAGTGCCACTGGGATCCAAATCCACTCCATGGATTTTTATATTTTTATATTTTATCCTGATGGTGACAGGGAGTCATTTGAGTTTATTTAGCAGATGGGCAATATTGAATAGGTCTGAAATTAACTTAAGGAAATTCCATTTGTGGCCTGAACAGAGAATTAATTACTAGGGAGAATGTGTAGAACACAAACAAATCAACAGGTTATTGCAATAACATAATTGTGACAAGTTAAGAGCCAACACCTAGGTAGGTAGTAGTAGTGGTGGTATCAAAAGGGAACATCAAAAGAGATATTCCAAAAGCAAACTTTATAGAATTGTAATGAATTCAGTATAGTAGCAGAAGGACAGCAAGCTGCGGATTATGCCTAGATTTTAAGTCTGGAAAACTGACAGGGTGGTGATACCTCTAATAGTTAATAAGAAAGTTTGAAAATGGAAAGGATTAGGCTGAAAGATAATGAGCTCAGTTTGGTCATGTTAAATTTAAGATATCTGATTAAAATAAAGTTCAAATTGTCTGAAAGACAGTCTTAAGCAGGAGTCTGATGAGATTAGTGGCAGTACAGAGAATTGTGAAAATCCCCTTTTGGTTGGAGGTGCAGGTTCTTCAGGAAAGAATTCATGAACCCAAAATATTAATGGCAAAAATGGAGGTTTATTGTTGGATAGGAAGCCAGCTTTGCTAAGAGACTGACTTCCCTAGTGGCAGAATCCTATTAGGGAAATGGAGGCTGGCACTGAGAAGAGAATGCCTTCTTAGCAGACAGGGTCCTACTTCAGACAATTTGCCCAAGAAAGGAGTAAAAGGACTATTTTATGAGCAGTTTTTGGAGGGGGACTGGGAGCAGTTTGAGCTGATCAGACCGGGATTTCACAATTGAATGGGAATTTAGAATTTCCTGAATAAGGATGTGACTTTTCAAAAAATCAATGGGAGTTGATTTACCCTTGAACAATGTTGCTTGTCTTATCCTGGGAAGATGGGCCCTGTCTAAACTCCTTGAAGTCTAGGAGACCCTGATCTCTCAGATCAAAAGAGGACATAATTTCAGAGTGATAATTTTACAGATTAAAAAAACACAGTTTCACAGTGATAATTTTAAAGGGAACACAGTTTCATACCTGTTTCAAGTCTGAAAGTAAACATAGAAGAGTTGCCTTCAAAAATAGAATTTTGAGGTAGCTTATACATGGTGTCAGAGTCCAAAGAATCGAGAGATGTCTTACAAAGCTAATAATAAAAAGAGTTGGGATTTGAACTGAAGTGTCCTGAGTTGAAGTCCATTATTCATTCATTTTAGACTGCATTTTGTTCACTTGAGAGGAAAAAAAAAAAGAGAGAGAAAATTGAAAAAAATAACTATGAAACAAAAGCCATTATCCCAGAAGAAAAATCCTGACAACTTTTATTCTGGGGTGATATCAGTGAATCTCTTGGCTGACTGCTTATTTTATTTTCACAAAGTATTAATATATTAAGAATGATTTTAAAAGAAAAGCAAAACATATGTTCCCACATGATTAAAATATACACAGAAAAATATTTTCTTCTTATTTTCCATCGATTACAGTCAAATAAAAAAATTGATTATACTTCAAAGCATATTAAAAAAAAAAACATTCCTATCAAATATCTCTCATGTATATGTGAAGTACATAAAATATTTTTTGTTTGATAAAATTAAAGTGTTTTATTCTCAAATCAGTTTGAAGCTCATACTCTTCAAATCATTGTACACTGAATATTAGAATCACTAGAAAATGAACCCAGAAAAAGAATGATAAAATTTCACATGGCAGAGAAGAGTTTAAATGAAATTTTATTAAGGGGTTCTAAATCATTACTGATCAGAGAAATGCAAATTAAGATAACTCTTGAGATACCACTACATGCCTCTGAGATTGGCTAAGATGACAGGAAAAGATAAAGACAAATGTTGGAGGGGATGTGGGAAAACTGGAACACTGATACATTGTTGCTGGAGTTGTGAATAGACAATACTCTATTAGCATTGGAAAATGGCTCTCCCTACTATCTGTGCTGACTTGATCTTTTGGTGTATACAGAAAATTGTAGGAGGGTTAGGGGGTGGAGTAAGACAAGCCAGGGTCACTTTGGCGGTAGACAAGGAGAAGGGAAGTCGTGGAGAGCCTGCATCCATCCTGTTCACTTCTACTCCTAAAGACCAAGAATAAAGACCAAGGACTTTTGCTTATCCTGACTCCAGCTGATTCCAGGGCATCCAAGGTGCTAACTTGGCCTTCACACCACATGAGGATCAATTCTGATGGAACTGGCTATCTTCAGCAATGAAAGGATCCAAATAAGTACCAATTGATCAGTAATGAACAGAACCAGCTACACCCAGCAAAAAACAAAACAAAACAACAACAACATAAAAAAAAAAAAAAAAACAAACAAACAAAAAAAAAAACTGGGAAATGAGTGTGGACCACAACATAGCATTTGTATTGATGGGTCTAAAGGATTTTCTTCTTTAATCTAATTGCAACCTAGGGGTTCCCACACTTGTGCTAATAAAAGCAAAGTAGAAAGTAGAAAGGTACATGATGAGGAAAGAAAATTCAAGGCGCTACAAAGAGCCCTACAGAACATCCATAACATATCCAAGGAGAACTTTCCAAGTCATCTAGATAAAGAAATTTGAAGGGTAACTCACCACTTCTTTTGCCAAATTTGGTTAAAACCTGAGTATATTTTCTACTGGAAACTGGGCATACTGCTGGGGAAGTTTGTGACATACTTACAGAGATATGTTTTATCAATTATTATAATATATACTTTTTTCTAAAAGTTAATTTTGACTGACTAATTGAGGTCAATCATGGAAAGAAACAAGTTTATATAATATTTAAAAGACAATCTTTACTCTGAGTCCTATTTTGTGTAGACTCAGGCTATGAATTTTAGTTGAAATAGATACTTTAAAGCATGTACAACACAATTATACACCTAGCTTCTCAGAATAAGATGCTTATAGATTTTCTATATTCTACCACAATCAAATCATATTTTGATTACTGTACACAATTCTGGGAATTACATTTAAGAAGAAAATAGATAAAACAAAATTTTACAGAATAGATCAAATAAGACAGAATACTTCTTGCATTAAGAAGCTTGGTTGAAGAAATTTTAAATGTTTTTTGTAAAAATAAAGCACTGGAGGCATATGGTAATTCTATTCAAGGATTATGAGATCTTTAATAATTTTTGGTCACAGAGTACTTAAATACATTCAAAGGTTGGAAAATACAAATAAGCACATTCAGGATAGACATTGGGGCTGAAAAGGGTAAAGGCTTTCTAACAAAAAAAGATATCCAAAAGTGGAATTAGTTACCTTGGGAGGTATGGCATTTAATGCCAGTTCTAAGCAATTGGAAAAAATATTAAATGCTTAGATCAGACTTTTTTGTGTGGAAAGTGTTTTGTAGTTTTGGCTCATATAGTTCCTGATTCTCTCTTGGCAGATAGATTCCTAACTATCAGTAGTTACTTTAAATGGAATATCTCTTTGTAACTTTAAGTGTTGGATTTTGTTAGTGCTATAAAAGAATGCTGATTATGTCTGTGGCTATATTTTGTATCCTCCAACTTTGCTAAAGGTGTGGATTATTTCTAATAGCTTTTTAATAGAATCTCTGGGGTTCTCTTAGTATACCATCATATCATCAGCAAAAAGTGATAATTTGGTTTCCTCATTACTTACTCTAATTCTTTAATCTCTTTCTCAACTCTTATTGCCAAAGCTAGCATTTCTAATACAATATTAAATATTAATTATGATAATGGGCAACCTTGTTACACTCCTGATCTTACTGTGAATGGTTCCAGTTTAATCCCATTACATATGATGCTCACTGATGGTTTTAAATAGATACTACTGATTCTTTTAAGGAAAAGTCCACTTTTTCCCATGGTCAGTGTTGGATCTTATCAAATGCTTTTTCTGCATCTATTGAGATAATCATAAGATTTTTGTGAGTTTAGCTATTAATATAGTCAATTTTACTAATAGTTTTCCTAATATTGAACCACTCCTACATTCCTGATATAAATGCTACTTGATCATAGTACATTAACTTGGGGATGATTTTCTGTAGTCTTTTTGCTAATGTCTTCTTTAAGATTTTAGCATAAATATTCATTAGGGAGATTAGTCTATAATTTTCTTTCTCTATTTTCAACTTAACTGGTTTATGTATCAATACCATGCCTGTGTGATAAAAGGAATTTGCTAGGACTCCTTCATTCCCTATTTTTTTCAAATAGTTTATATCACATTGGGGCTAATTGTTCTTGAAATATTTGGTAGAATTCACATGTAAATCCATCTGATCCTGGGGATTTTTCCTTAGGGAATTGATTGATAGCTTGTTCTATTTTTTTTTTCTGAAATGGGATTATTTAAGCAATTTACTTACGCCTCTGGTCATCTGGAAAGCCTATATTTTTGAATGCAGTCATCCATTTCACTTAGGTTATCAAATTTATTGGCATAAAGTTGGGTAAAGTAACTCATTATTTCTCGAATTTCCTCTTCATTGGTGGAAAGTTCTCCCTTTTCGTTTTTAAGATTAACAATTTGATTTTCCTCTTTCTTCTTTTGTAATCAGATTTACCAAAGGTTTATCTGTATTATTGTTTTTGTCATAAAACCAACTCTTAGTTTAATTTATTAATTTAATAGTTTTTTTTTTACTTTCAATATTATTAATTTCTCCTTTCAATTTTAGAGTTTCCAGTTTGATTGGGAGTTTTTAATTTGGTCTTTTTCTAGCTTTTTAAGTTGCAAGCCCAATTTATTGATTTTCTCTTTTTCTATTTAATTCAAGTAAGCCTCTGAAGATATAAAATTTCCTCTTATTTCCACTTTGGCTGCATCCCACAGATTTTGGTATGATTTCTCATCAAAGTCATTATCTTAATGTTTCTATAATTTGATGTTTTACCCAATCATTCTTTAAGATGAGATTATTTAGTTTCCAATTACTTTTTGGTGTATTTACCCCTAACTTTTTGTTCAATGTAGTTTTTATTGCATTGTATCTGAAAAGAAAGCATTTATTATTTTTTTCCTTTTTGCATTTAATTTTGAGGTCTTTATGTCCTAGTACATGGTCAAGTTTTGTATAGGTTCCATGAACTGCTGAGAAGAAAGTATAGTTTTTTCTATCACCATTCAGTTTTCTCCAAAGATTTATCATATCCAATTTTTCTAATATTATTTTTACTTCCTTAATTTCTTTCTTACTTGTTTTGTGGTTTGATTTATCTAATTTTGAGAGTGCAAGGTTGAGATCTCCCACTATTATAGTTTTGCTGTCTATTCCTTCTTGCAATTCTCTTAACTTCTTCTTTAGGAAGTTAAGATTCTATACTGCTTTGTGCATATATGTTTACTATTGCTATTGCTTCATTGTCTATGCTACCCTTTAGGAAAATATAATTTCCTTCCTTATTTCTTTTAATTAGTTTAATTTTTGCTTTTGCTTGATCTGAGATAAGGATGGTTACCCCTGCTTTTTTGACTTCACCTGAAGCATAATAGATTCTGCTCCAACCTTTTACCTTTACTCTGTATATATCTTCCTGCTTTAAATGTGTTTCATGTAAACAATATATTGTAGGGTTCTGATTTTTTGATCCAGTCTGTTTTCTGCCTCCGCTTTATGGGAGAGATCATCCCATTTACATCTACAGTTAAAAGTACTGATACTGTATTTCCTGCCATTTTATTATCACCAAATTATGCTTTTCTTTTTTTTTACCCTTCCTTACCCCCTTCCCCAGTATTAAACTTATGGTCCCCATTAGCATCACTCAAGTCTCCCTCTTTAGAATCCCTCCTCCTTTTGAATCCCTTGCCCTTTCTTGTACCCTTCCCTTATTACTCTTTTCCTTTTCCCCTTTTCTCTCTCATTTTTTTTTTTTTTTTTGAGGCTGGGGTTAAGTGACCTTCCCAGGGTCACACAGCTAGGAAATGTTAAGTGTCTGAGACCAGATTTGAACGCGGGTCCTCCTGAATTCAAGGCTGGTGCTCTATCCACTGTGCCAACTAACTGCTCCTCTCTCTCACTTTTTAATGTTGTGAGAGAAGATTCTCTGTAAAACAAATATCTCAATCATTTTCTCTTTGATCCAACTCTGATGAGATTAAGATTCACACAATGTTACTCCCCCCCTGTAAATTCCCACAGATATAATAGGTTTCCCTTGCCTCTTCGTGGGATGTAGTTTCCCTCTTTTTATCTCCCCTTTACCCTTTTTCTGACTCTATCCCCTTTCCATTTCTACTTTTTTGTTAATGTTATATCAGTAAAATCAAATTATATATGTGGTATCTATGTATATCCATAACAGAAATGCAGTTCTCAAGAGTTCATTTTACCTTTTTTTGTTTCTCTTGAGTCCTATGTTTTGAGATCAAATTTTTTGTTTAGATCTGTTTTTTTTTTTTTTTCCCTTAGAAACAAATGCATTTCATTTGTTTCATTAAATGTTCATCTTCTTCCATAGAAGAAAATATTCACCTTATTTGGGGAGTTTATGTTTGGTGCGTTTCAGGTTCTTTTGCCTTTCAGAATATCAGATTCCAGGCCCTTTGGTCTTTTATTGTGGAAGGAGGTAGATCTTGAGTGATCCTTATTGAGACACTTTGGTATTTGAATTGTTTTGTTCTGGCTGCTGTAATATTTTTTTCTCTTACTATAAAAGTTCTAAAATTTAGCCACAATGTTCCTTGGAGTTTTTATTGTAGGGTCTTTTTCAGAAGGTGTTCAATGTATCCTTTCAATGTCTATTTTACCTTCTGAATCTATTAAATCTAAGGAGTTCTCTTTGATGATTTCCTGTAAAATAGTATCTAGGCTCTTTTTTGCATCATAATTTTCAGGAAGTCCAATAATCTTCAGAGTATATCTTTATTATTTCTTCATTAGCTTTTTTTTTTTTTTTTTTTTTTTTTTTTAACTACTTCTTTTTGTATATGTCCAATTGAGTTTTTAAATGAATAGTCTTGCTCTATGGAAGTTTTTTCCATTTCACTATTTTTTTTAAATTTTTTTTATTTATTTTTCCAAATTATCCCCTCCCTCCCTCCACTCCCTCCCCCCGATGACAGGAAATCCCATACATTTTACATGTGTTACAAAATAACCTACATACAATATATGTGTGTAAATACCATTTTCTTGTTCCACATTAATTATTAGCTTCTGAAGGTATAAGTAACCTGGGTAGATAGACAGAAGTGCTAACAATTTACATTCACTTCCCAGTGTTCCTTCTCTTGGTGTAGTTATTTCTGTCCATCACTGATCAACTGGAAGTGAGTTGGATCCTCTTTATGTTGAAGATTTCCACTTCCATCAGAATACATCCTCATACAGTATTGTTGTTGAAATGTATAGTGATCTTCTGGTTCTGCTCATTTCACTCAGCAACAGTTGATTTAAGTCTCTCCAAGCCTCTCTGTATTCCTCCTGCTAGTAATTTCTTACAGAGCAATAATATTCCATAACCTTCATATACCACAATTTACTCAACCATTCTCCAATTGATGGACATCCATGCAATTTCCAGTTTCTAGCTACAACAAAAAGAGCTGCCACAAACATTTTGGCACATACAGGTCCCTTTCCACTCTTTAGTATTTCTTTGGGATATAATCCCAATAACAGCAATGCTGGGTCAAAGGGTATGCACAGTTTGATAACTTTTTGGGCATAGTTCCAAATTGCTCTCCAGAATGGCTAGATTCTTACACAACTCCACCAACAATGTATCAGTGTCCCAGTTTTCCCACATCCCCTCCAACATTCATCATTATTTGTTCCTGTCATCTTAGCCAATCTGACAGGTGTGTAGTGGTATCTCAGAGTTGTCTTAATTTGCATTTCTCTGATCAGTAGTGATTTGGAACACTCTTTCATATGAGTGGAAATAGTTTCAATTTCATCATCTGAGAATTGTCTGTTCATATCCCTTGACCATTTATCAATAGGAGAATGGTTTGGTTTCCTATAAATCAGGGTCAGTTCTCTATATATTTTGGAAATGAGACCTTTGTCAGAACCTTTACTTTTAAAAATATTTTCCCAATTTGTTACTTTGCTTCTAATCTTGTTTGCATTAGTATTGTTTGTACAGAAACTTTTTTAGTTTGATGTAATCAAAATCTTCTATTTTGTGATCAATAATGATCTCTAGTTCTCCTCTGGTCATAAATTACTACCTCCTCCACAGGTCTGAGAGGTAGACTATTTTCTGTTCCTCTAATCTATTTATGATCTCACTCTTTATGCCTAAATCATGGACCCATTTTGATCTTATCTTGGTATATGGGGTGTTAAGTGTGGATACATATTTAATTTCTGCCATACTAATTTCCAGTTTTCCCAACAGTTTCTTCCGAATAATGAATTTTTGTCCCTAATATTGGTATCTTTGGGTTTGTCAAAGATTAGATTGCTATAGATGTACCCTTTTTTGTCCTTTGTATCTAATCTGTTCCACTGATCTACCGTTCTATTTCTTAGCCAATACCAAATGGTTTTGGTGACTGCTGCTATATAATATAGCTTTAGATCAGGTACACTTAGACCACCTTCCTCTGAGTTTTTATTCATTAGTTCCCTTGCAATTCTCGACCTTTTATTTTTCCATATGAATTTTGTTGTTATTTTTTCTAGGTCATTGAAATAGTTTCTTGGGAATCTGATTGGTATAGCACTAAATAAATAGATTAGTTTGGGGAGTATTGTCATCTTTATTATATTCGCTCGGCCTATCCAAGAGCACTGAATATCTTTCCAATTATTTAAATCTGACTTTATTTTTGTGGCAAGTGTTTTGTAATTTTTCTCATATAATTCCTGACTATTTTTTGGTAGATGGATTCCCAAATACTTTATACTCTCAACATTTGTTTGGAATGGAATTTCTCTTTGTATCTCTTGCTGTTGCATTTTGTTGGTGATATATAAAAATGCTGAGGATTCATGTGGATTTATTTTGTATCCTGCCACTTTGCTAAAATTCTGAATTATTTCTAATAGCTTTTTAGCAGATTCTTTGGGGTTCTCTAAGTATACCATCATGTCATCTGCAAAGAGTGATATTTTGATTTCCTCATTTCCTACTCTAATTTCTTGAATCTCTTTCTCGGCTCTTATTGCTGAGGCTAGCGTTTCTAGTACTATATTGAATAGTAATGGTGATAGTGGGCAATCTTGTTTCACTCCTGATCTTACTGGGAAAGGTTGCAGTTTATTTCTATTACATATTATGCTTACTGAAGGTCTTAAATATATGCTCCTGATTATTCTAAGGCATAATCCCTTTATTCCTATACTCTCAAGAGTTTTTAGTAGAAATGGATGTTGGATTGTGTCAAATGCTTTTTCTGCATCTATTGAGATGATCATATGGTTTTTATTAATTTGATTAGTAATATGGTCAATTATACTAATAGTTTTCCTAATATTAAACGAGCCCTACATTCCTGGTATGAATCCTACTTGATCATAGTGTATTATCCTGGGGATGATTTTCTGAAGTCTTTTTGCTAATACCTTATTTAAGATTTTAGCATCAATATTCATTAAGGAAATTGGTCTATAATTTTCTTTCTCAGTTTTCGATCGACCTGGTTTAGGTATCAGTACCATGTCTGTGTCATAAAAGGAGTTTGGTAGGACTCCTTCATTCCCTATTTTTTTAAATAGTTTATATAGCATTGGGGCTAATTGTTCTTTAAATGTTTGGTAGAATTCACATGTAAATCCATCTGGTCCTGGGGATTTTTTTCCTGGGGAGTTGATTAATAGCTTGTTCTATTTCTTTTTCTGAAATGGGACTATTTAAGCAATTTATTTCCTCCTCTGTTAATCTAGGAAGCCTATATTTTTGGAGGAAGTCATCCATTTCACTTAAGTTATCAAATTTATTGGCATAAAGTTGGGCAAAGTAACACCTTATTATTTCTCTAATTTCCTCTTCATTGGTGGAAAGATCCCCCTTTTCAATTGTAAGACTAACAATTTGATTTTCCTCTTTCTTTTTTCTGATCAAATTTACCAAAGGTTTATCTATTTTATTGGCTTTTTCACAAAACCAACTCTTGGTTTTATTTATTAATTCAATAGTTTTTTTACATTCAATATTATTGATTTCTCCTTTTAATTTTTGTATTTCAAGTTTAATTTTTGGTTGGAGGTTTTAATTTGGTCTTTTTCTAGCCTTTTAAGTTGCAAGCCCAATTCGATAATCTTCTCTTTCTCTATTTTCTTCAAATAAGCCTCTAAAGATATAAAATTTCCCCTTATTACTGCTTTAGCTGCATCCCACAGATTTTGGTACGATGTCTCATCATTGTCATTATCTTGGGTGAAATTATTAATTGTTTCTATAATTTGCTCTTTCACCCAGACATTCTTTAAGATGAGATTATTCAGTTTCCAATTACTTTTTGGTCTATTTATCCCTAACTTTTTACTGAATGTAGCTTTTATTGCATTGTGGTCTAAGAAGAAGGCATTTATTATTTCTGCCTTCCTACATTTAATTTTGAGATCTTTATGTCCTAATATATGGTCTATTTTTGTATAGGATCCATGAACTTCTAAGAAGAAAGTATATTCCTTTCTATTGCCATTCAGTTTTCTCCAAAGGTCTATCATACCTAGTTTTTCTAATGTTCTATTTACTTTTTAAATTTCTTTCTTGTTTGTTTTGTGGTTTGATTTGTCTAAATCTGAGAGTGCAAGGTTGAGATGTCCCACTATTATAGTTCTACTGTCTATTTCTTCTTGCAACTCTCTTAACTTTTCCTTTAGAAAGTTAGATGCTATACCACTTGGTGCCTATATGTTTAGTATTGATATGGCTTCATTATTTATGCTACCTTTCAGCAGGATATAGTTTCCTTCCTTATCTCTTTTAATTAGATCAACTTCTGCTTTTGCTTGATCTGAGATAAGGATAGCTACCCCTGCTTTTTTGGCTTTACCTGAAGCATAATAGATTCTGCTCCAACCTTTTACCTTTACTCTATATGTATCTCCCTGCTTTAAGTGTGTTTCCTGTAAACAACATATTTTAGGGTTCTGATTTTTGATCCAGTCTGCTATCTGTCTCCTTTTAATGGGAGCGTTCATCCCATTCACATTTACAGTTAAAATTACTAATTCTGTATTTCCTGCCATCATATTATCCCCAGATTATGCTTTTTCCCTTGACCCCCCTGAACCCCTTCCCCAATATTAATTTATGGACCCCCCTTGTGACGTGCAGCCCTCCTTTTTTTTTAGTATCCCTCCCCCCTCCCTCCACGTCCCTTCCCTTATTCTCCTTTTCCTTTTCCCTTTTCCTCTCCCCCCTTTTAATGAGGTGAGAGAGAATTCTCTGAAAAACAAATATGACAATTATTTACTCTTTGAGCCTCTTCTGATGAGAGTAAGATTTACACAATGATTCTCCCTCTCTCTAAATTCCCTCATATATGATGTATTTTCTATGCCTCTTCCTGGGATGTAGTTTCCCTCTTTTTATCACACCCTCCCCTTTTTCTGATACTACCCCCTTCCCTTTACTACACCCCCTCCTTTTTTTTTTCTTTTATATCAGTAAAATCAAATTATCCATGCGTACTTTCTATATACCCACAACAGAGATATAGTTCTCAAGGGTTCTGTGTATCTTTTTCTGTTTCTCTTCAGTCTTGTGGATGTAGATCAATTTTTTTGTTTAAGTCTGTTTTTTTTTTTTTTTTCTTAGAAACATATGGAATTCCTCTATTTCATTGAATGACCATCTTCTTCCATGGAAAAAGATGCTAAACTTAGCTGGGTAGTTTATTCTTGGTTGCAATCCTTGATCTTTTGCCTTTTGGAATATCAGGTTCCAGGCCCTTCTATCTTTTAATGTGGAGGCAGCCAGATCTTGTGTGACCGTTATTGTGGCACCTTGGTATTTAAATTGTTTTTTTCTAGCTGCTTGCAGGATTTTCTCCTTTGTGTGGTAATTCTGCAGCTTAGCCACAATATTCCATGGTGTTCTTTTTTTAGGGTCTATTTCCGAAGGAGTTCGATGAATTCTTTCAACATCTACTTTCCCCTCTGTTTCTATTATCTCTGGACATTTCTCTTTGATAATTTCCTGTAAAATAGAATCTAGGCTCTTTTTTTGGTCATAGTTTTCTGGAAGTCCAATGATCCGCAGATTATCTCTCCTAGAGCTATTTTCCAGGTCAATAGATTTTCCCAGTAAGTATTTGACGTTATTCTCCAGCTTTTCATTTTTTTTGTTTTGTTTGACTGATTCTTGGTTTCTCAATGAATCATTCATTTCTCTTTGTTCCATCCTGAATTTTAGGGAATTATTTTCTTTATTCACAGTTTTTAGTTCTTTTTTTAAATGCCCAATTTCATTTTTAAATGAGTTATTTTGCTTTATTGAATTTTTTCCCATTTCCCTAATTTTTTTTTTTTAAGAATTATTTTCTTTTTCCAATTCAGAAATCCTATTTTATTGGGACTTTTTTATCTTCTCCAATTCATAAATCCTATTTTCTTGAGACTTTTTTTATCTTCTCCAATTCAGAAATCCTACTTTCCTGTGATTTTTTTACCTTTTCTAATTCACTAATTTTGTTTCCCTTCATCTCCTGTGAATTCTTTATTTTTTCCAACTCCAATTTCAGAACGTTGTTATTCTCTATCATAGCTTCTATTTCCTTTCCCCATTTTTCTTCAAACTCTCTTAACTTTTTAATAGTCTCTTCAAGGAGAGAGTTATGTGATGGAGGGCAGAAATCGTTCCCCTTTAGTTTGTTATCTGCTGACTCTCTGCTGTTAACCTCCTCGGGGTTGGATACCCGCTCTTTCCCTGTGTAGAAGGAATCTATAGTCTTTTTGGGCTTTTTGCTCATACTTAAAAAATCTTTTGGGGTCTGTCCCTGGGGTAGGAAATTATTTATTTATTTCTTTACCAGCTTCCTCCCAGACAGGATGGATGCAGTGGCCCCTGTGCATGAGCTAAGAGGGAGCTCTGGGAGAGAGTTCCCCACCCCCTCCCTGGAAGTGCCTCAGAGCTGATCAGCACTGCTGTGCTTTGAGGGCGCTGTGTTTTAGCGGCTTCCCTGAGGTTTGAGATTGAACAGTAAAGGCGACCCAAAGCCTAGCCTATGCATCCCGGTGGGGCGTGGATGTCTGCAGCAGGTGACGTGAAAAGCCCCTGCGCTCAAATTGGAAGTTTCTGCCAGAAACCGAGGTCCCTAGTTCAAAGGTTCTGCTTCTCTGGGACTTCCGTTCCACAGCCTCCAGCAGAGCCAGGCACTATGAGTTACTGCCCCGCCCACTTTTCAATCTCTTAACTACTCACAGGTGAGAGCCTGGATTGCCTATGTTGGCCCCACCCCCAGTGCAGAGATCTGCTGAGTCACCCCCGGGATCCGGGAAGATCCAATCTGGTTTTAAATTTTAAAGTTGCTTAGATTTCTCTTCTGAACTGCTGTATTATAAGCAGAGAAGAGCTAACAGCCTGTGCCAGATTCTTTTATCTCAGTGGCTTCTCTGATCCCAGAGCCCTCCCAGCGCGACCGGCACAGTGTGCCACCACCCCACTGTCTGCGCTGGCCTCTCTTCTTCCTCCCCTGGGAGCTGACCTTTCCTGTTGAAACTCCAGATTCTCTTCAGCTGGTAAGTCGGGCTTCCAGTCCTTGTGGATTCTATCAATCCAGCACTATTTCTGAGGCTGATTATATCTAGTTGGTTGTGAGGGAAGAAAGGAGCTTACACAGTCGCGTGTATCTTCTCTGCCATCTTCTCACTATTTTTTTTAACTGAGTTTTTTTTTTTTTCTTTTTCCCATTCACAAATCCTATATTTCAGGAAGTTCTTTACCTTTTCCGATTCACAAATTCTGTTTCCCTGTACTTGTTCGGAGTTCTTTACCTTTTCAAATTTACATTTCAGGAAGTTGTTACTCTCTTGCATAGCTTCTCTTTCTTTTCCCCATTTTTCTTTTGGCTCTCTTTTAAGACTTTTTTTTTTTATAATTTCTTGTAGGAGAGCCTTGTGTGATGGGGACCTAGTTACATTTCCCTTTGTGGATTTTGTCTGGGGACTGTCTGCTATTAATTTCCTTGTGGTTGAAAAACTGCTCTTTTTCTGTATATAAGTTATCAATAGTCCTTTTGATTTTTTACTCATTTTTAAAAGTCTTTAGTGCCTGCCTTCAGGGCAAGGTGGTTACCAGCTTCCTCTGAAGAGCAGGGATATGGACAGTAGCTGTACTGCCAGTGGGCTGCAAAGAGCAGCAAGATGTGGGAATGCTCTGGGAAAAGTTCTCCACCAGAAGTTGTAACGTGCTGTTGTCTCCAGAAGCTGCCGATTGCTCTCTGGGAGATCTGCTTTGTCAACTCAAATCTCTAGGACAGATTCTTCTTCCTATAGAGAACCATTGTCTCCAGACAGTTGCCGTTAACTTTCGTCCAGAGAAGTGACTTCCCTTCCTGCAGAGAGCCACGTCAAGCCTGGTGTAGAGCAGAGACTCTCTATCTCTGGAGTGCTCCACTCTTTATCCTCCCAGAGAATGGGCCTGGGATAATGCGAGGGCTTCTTGGAAGAATTACTTCAACCAATGAGCTTGCTCCTCCTAAGCATGCAAATTCTTCCCCAGGAAAGGTCAGAACTAGAGAATTGTCAAGTACTGACTTAGCACTTAGTAAAAACCTAATATCTCATTATCTCATTAGCACTTAGTAAGAACCTAACAGAAGTGACTCAGGGCTGGGTATCACCACAGAGCTGTGGAAATGCCAAGCACAGCACCCAGCTATGAGGATTTTTGACTACCCTGGTGCTAGAGACTGAGCAAGGAAAGTGTCACTACTCCAGGCCAAAGGTACTGTGGGATTTTAGCTATTAGCAGTTGCCATGTGAATAGAAGTTTTTCTGCCAAGGGGAGTACAGTCGCTCTGCAGAAGTTTTATTGCCCCAGGCCATGCCCTCCACTGTGCAGATTAGAAGCTCACCCCAGGCTGAGCCCTCCTGCCATGCAGATTTGTGACTGCCCTGCTAGAGCCCCCTGCTGCAGAATGCAACTACACAGCTGTGTTGTTGTCTGGGCTGAATAAATTCTGGTTTAGGGTGGGTATAGCCAGACATTTTTTAGAGTACCCTCTACCTTTGGCTTTAATTTCTCTGCTGGTCTACTACTTTGCAACCAAAGCAGAGCAGTAACCCTATGGCAGAATTGTCTTTGTAAATTTTCTAATCATGGCAGTCACCCCCACCTGGTCTGCTCATTATGCTAGCCTCTGGTTCTATTCTTGTTTGCCGTGGACTGTTCCCACAGCTCAGGACAAACCTTTTCTGGGGATCTTCCAGATTATCTTCAGCTGCTAAGTTGTTGCACTTCTTATCTTCATGAATTTTAGCAGTCAAGCCTATATTTGAGGCTGACTTGAATAATTGCTAGTGAGGGTATGAGAAAAGTTCAGAAAGTCACGTATGCTTTCTCTGCCATCTTGGCTCCATCCCCCTCAAGATTTCTATAAGATATTATTTTCCCCATTGAGCATGGAATTATCACATTTATACTGTAAAATCACATTACCTGTACATTTCTGGAGGAAGCAGAAATAATACCAAAAAATACATATATATTTTTAGCACAATAGAACGAATATCTAGGCTCAGTCTATTATGTGCTGAGGAGGGCTACAATGAAATTTAAAACACTTTAAGGGTAATTGAGGAGTTTATTTATAGGTGTATGTTCACACATATATACAAATGTGTATATATGAACACAAAGGCATGTGTATATGAATATATACATGTTTTGTATGTTTTCATACATGCATTTGTATATATACATATACATATGCAGGTATGTCTATACATGTGTAAAGACATATATATATATACATATATATATATGTAAATATATATTTTAAATCTCATTTTTTCTTTACATATATGTGTGTGAAAAGTATGATTTTCCAAAACTATTTTTAACAAAAATTGAGAATATTAGTAATTCCTTGAGATGACTACTTTCTCATCACTACAAAAAATTTAAGAAACTAATATACATACCCACAAAAGACGTTAATTATGAAATAAAAAGAAAATAGACTTGCTGATTTTATAGTTTTTTTATACTGATAATCATATAATTAACAAAGCTTAACATAAGATCCCCTGGGCTTATTAATTAGCTATTAAAATTGTTTTTGCATTCACTAGAACAAAATACTACAGTGAATTTTCCTACAAACATTATTTTCCAAGAATACATTCAAATCACACATTATTCCCTAAATAATAAAACAACATGGGTCATTTTGTTCATCTTATTACTCATGACAATTTAAGAATAAAATGAGGAAATATAAACTCATCAAAAGTGTTTGCCTCTGTTATGGAGAATATCCTATATGGATTCCAAAAGGGAAAAAAAAGTTCTCTATGATTCTTTGTCTTCCATACGCACTTGTTCATAAATTTTGCTATTTACACCAAATCTTGGAACATTGTATAACTTTCTAAGTGAAATCCAAAATCACTTAATAGAGTTCAGATTAAGTTTTCCCAAAGGAAAAATAAAATTAAATAAAACATCTTTCTATTCAGTCTAATGGATCATTGAATGAACAATAGTAAACACGCAATCCCAATGACTATTGATTTTCATTTTCTCTTTAATTAATAAGTGATTTCCTTCCTACTGACTTCAAATATGCTTCAATGTAATTCTCCTAAAAACAAACAAAAATCAATTTAAAAAACTGATATCTCCCCCAGCCATTCATGTATATCTTTTTTGGCTTTCTGAGATAAACTTCTAGAAAAAGCTTTCTAAACTCAGGGCTTTCCTATCTTCTCTTAAGAAAGACTTGAGTTAATTATTTCCTCTGACACATAACTATGTCTTTGAGGCAGCTATTTTAATCTCTTTAAGCCTGTATCCAGATCTAGAGGTGAATGGAACAGGATGTACCAGAAGGTTTCTAATGTCCTTTTGAATTAAATGTATGATCTTACAAAGTTGAGACACTAGGATTAATAATATATATGGTTCTTCATTTAAAGTATTGTTTTGAAGCTCAAATGAGATAATTTATGTATTTTTCAAATGTAAAATATAAATACAACTTAGCACTTAGTATCCTTTTATTAGTAAGAAACCTACATTCACAAAATAACAATTTGGATGAGGGAATTTTGTTAAGTCAGTTACTAAATGCTTTTGCAAAATCAAAAACTAAAATGAATCTCAGAACAAAATAAAATTAATCATTAGAAAAATTATTGCAAAATTTTGTTACTTTTTCCTATAAGAATATAAAATTGAGATTATAGTTCTAACAAGAAAATCAAATTGAACTAGCAATAGTAATAAACACAGAGCAACAATGAGTTCATTTCATATCTGCCATGGTGAGAATGGGAATGTAGTTTTAACTTATAATTGTCTTTCTAGGTGATGTACAAGAATGATCAAAACAAGCTCTCTGATTAAATAAATCTGGAAATCATTCAGATTCAGAATGTTTGGTCGTAGATTAGAGATCAAACCTTCTGCCTTATTAAAAAAAAAAAAAAAACAAGAAAAAAAAAAACAACAAACAATAAAAAACCCAACAATAACACACACTCCATTACTCACTCTTTATAAGAATAATAAAATATTCATCAACAAATCCTAAACTTTCAGCCTATATTAAAGACACAAAACTAGTTTTTTTCCTTCAGATAAATGCTAGTTCTGAGAAGAATAAGAGGATTTTCTTGCTTTTTTTTTTTCTTGTGGATTTATTTGTGGTTTGTTTATATTTTAGGAATTGTATAAATTCAAGTTCCAATTTTTTGCTGCTTCTAATACTCTTGTTGAATTTCAGGAAATTCTTCAAAAGTAGACATAACAATTCACAAGTCTATTATGTTGAATTTAATATATTTTTGTCCAATTCAGCTTCTATCAAAAACTACTGATTTAGCAATGATGTAATAGCAGCAACTTCATTCATGGGTAACATATATCTCTGCTTTGTTTTATCATCTCTTCAAATTATTTATTTATTTAGTTCTGAAAGCAATGAATCAGAAGAGAAAAAAAAGAGGAATTGGAAGATCATTTTCTAATAATTCTGCCATAGGAGAAAATAGTTGCCCTTTTTACCCTAATCAAATATTTCAGTGAGCCCTTGTTTAAAAGGGTATAGAAAAATCACAACCAGATAATTGAGATCCAAATCTCTATATAGCATCCTGCATACTGGTTTATTATATTCCTTCCTGTGGCTTTGCCATTCTGGGCTTTCATGAATGGACCTTAACAGCATGACTGGCCATCAACTCTTGTCATAGATTTTTGTATTAACACAATTTATGCTTGGTATTCTTAAAAATTCCTCACTGGATACATCATGTTTATCTGCTCATTGAGTTCTATTCTATTCAAAAAATTGTGTTAGTTATTTTAAATTCTTCAGAGATCAAAAATCCAACATCATGCTGCCATACAATAATAACAATGATGGCATTAAAAACATATCTCTGTTTTTGGAGGGGGACTAATAATGATATTGAAAAATTTAAGTCATGACAGAGTGGAGCCAAGATTGTAAAGAATAGATAAGTCTTTGTCAAAGTTCTTCTTGGCTGCCCTCAGATCAACACTAGATTAAGATTCTGAATAGGTTTTGGAGCAACAGAACCCACAAACATTTGCAGTGCAATAAATTTCCAGCAGAAGATATTTTGGAAGAACTTCAGGAAAAGTCTGTCTCAATTAGGCAATGTGGTGGGAGGGAGGAGGGGTTGTTTGCAGGGCAGCAAGTTGCAGTTCAACACAGTGCAATGCAGGGTGGCCCAGGGTGAAGAGGATTTTGTGTGCTGGGGGAATCTAGTGGGAGGCTCCTAGTCAAATTACAGTAGTGTTTTACATGTGTTACAATATAACCTACATACAATATATGTGTGTAAATACCATTTTCTTGTTGCACATTAATTATTAGCTTCCGAAGGTATAAGTAACCTGGGTAGATAGACAGTAGTGCTAACAATTTACATTCGCTTCCCAGTGTTCCTTCTCTTGGTATAGTTATTTCTGTCCATCATTGATCAACTGGAAGTGAGTTGGATCTTCTTTATGTTGAAGATTTCCACTTCCATCAGAATACATCCTCATACAGTATTGTTGTTGAAGTGTATAGTGATCTTCTGGTTCTGCTCATTTCACTCAGCAACAGTTGATTTAAGTCTCTCCAAGCCTCTCTGTATTCCTCCTGCTGGTCATTTCTTACAGAGCAATAATATTCCATAACCTTCATATACCACAATTTACCCAACCATTCTCCAATTGATGGACATCCATTCAACTTCCAGTTTCTAGCTACAACAAAAAGAGCTGCCACAAACATTTTGGCACATACAGGTCCCTTTCCACTCTTTAGTATTTCTTTGGGATATAATCCCAATAACAGCAATGCTGGGTCAAAGGGTATGCACAATTTGACAACTTTTTGGGCACAGTTCCAAATTGCTCTCCAGAATGGCTAGATTCTTTCACAACTCCACCAACAATGTATCAGTGTCCCAGTTTTCCCACATCCCCTCCAACATTCATCATTATTTGTTCCTGTCATCTTAGCCAATCTGACAGGTGTGTAGTGGTATCTCAGAGTTGTCTTAATTTGCATTTCTCTGATCAGTAGTGATTTGGAACACTCTTTCATATGAGTGGAAATAGTTTCAATTTCATCATCTGAGAATTGTCTGTTCATATCCTTTGACCATTTATCAATTGGAGAATGGTTTGGTTTCCTATAAATCAGGGTAAGTTCTCTATATATTTTGGAAATGAGACCTTTGTCAGAACAAGGTTCATTATTTAGACATAAACAATAATTCCATAATCAAATTAGAACAATGGATAGTCTACCTGTCAAATCTGTAAAGAAGTAAGGAATTTGTAGCCAAAGAAAAAAAAGAGAACATTATGGAATGCAAAATGCATAATTCTGATTATATTTTTTAAATGTACAAATAAAACAAATGCAAACAAGATTAGAAAAAAAAAGCATTAAACTGAGAAAAAGTTTTACATCCAAATGTTTTGATAAAGGCCTCATTTCTATAATATGTGCAGAATTGACTCAAATTTCTAAGAATATAAACTATTCTCCAATTAATAGTCAAAGCATATGAACAGACAAGTTTTCAAATGAAGAAATTAAAAGCATTTATAGTCATATTAAAAACACTTTAAATCACTATTGGTCAAAAAAGTGCAATTTTTTATTCAAATAAAGGTTACATTTAAATGTAGCAAAATCTTTATAAACATAGCATTTTTATTTCTAATTCTTATAAAGATTATTTTTCCAAATTTATTTTATTTGAAGAAACAGAATAAAAAAATAAAAATAAATAAAAGTAATACAAAACAAAATGAAACAAAATACACCAGTGTCATGAGTTCTGCAGAATATTCAAAGTATAGGACTACACATAACAAAGTCCTTGGTCTTTAGGAGAAGAAGTGAAGGAGGCAGGCAAGCTGCCATGAGGCTTGGCAAAGACCATTCCTGGACTTTGGAGTCTGGAGCCTGAATTCTTTCTCCTCCTTATCCTTTGACTGAGTGACTGTTACCTCTCTCCCTCAGCTTTTCAATCCTTGCCTATGATTACCGCACCACAACAAATTCAGCAAGCACAAATGGCAAGAAGAGACATCACCTCACCATCTCATCTAAATATATGTATATAGAACCATTTTCTCACATGAAATAGGTAATTAGCCACAAGTGTTCTGCTGTGTCAGATTCAAGTACACCTTTTCAGAGTTTCAGCCCTCTACCCTTCTCCCTTTGGGCTTCATCTCAACAGCAGAACTGGGCCTGACATTGCCAATCAGCCTAAGTTCACACTGTCTTCCCAGAGTCAAACCCCTCCTCAACAAAATGGCCTGGGAGATGAAAGTATCTGTGGTTCCTGCTGAGGTTCCAGTCATATCTAGCTGGCTAGAGGTATCTCTCACTTTATGTTTCCTAAGAACTAATCTGGAGGTGTTTGCACTTCAGACAGGTTAATCCTGGCCCAGAGTCTTTCTTCAGATCTTGTTGAGTTGAATTAGGAGGACCCATGTTCTACCACAAATCATCTTGTTTTTTCACTGCCTATGTTAGCCTTGAGGCACGGACTTGTTCTATTTATGGGGAAAATCAGTAGAGCTTGAAATTTACCAACCTATTCCAACATCTTCCAAGAAATCTCCCTGGAGAAATGCAAATTAAGACAACTCTAAGGCAGCACAATATAACTCTAATTTTGGCTAAGATGACAGGAAAAGTAAATAATGAATATTGGAAGAAATGTGGGAAAACTGGGATACTAATACATTGTTGGTTGAGTTATGAACTGATCCAACCATTCTGGAGATCAATATGTAATTATGCCCAAAGGGCTATCAAACTGTGCACACCCTTTAATCCAGCAATGTCTCTACTGGGCTTGTATCCCAAAGAGATCATAAAAAAGGATAAAGGACCTACATGTGCAAAAATGTTTTTAACAGTCCTTTTTGTAGTAGCAAGTAAATAGAAACTGAGTGGATACCCATTAGTTTCAGAATCGCTGAAGAAGTTTTGTTATATTAATAGTATGGAATGTTATTATTCTATAAGAAGTGATCAACAGGATGATTTCAGAGAAGCTTGGAAAGACTTACATGAACTGATACTAAGTGAAATGAGTAGAACCAAGAGAACATTATATCCAGCAGAAAAGATTATATGATGACCAATTCTGATGAACATGCTTTTTTCAACAGTGAGGTGATTCAGGCTACTTTATAAAGGTGCAATGGTGGCAGCTATCTGCACTCAGAGAAGGACTATAAAAACTAAGTTTGGATCACAACTTAATATTTTCAATTTTTGGTTTTTGTTTACTAGAACTGTGTTTTCTTTGTCATCATTTTCCCCATTATTTTGATTTTTCTTGCATAACATAATTGTGGAAATATATCTAGAAGAATTACACATATTACAACATGTGCTAGATTATTTGTCTTTGAGCACATGGAGTTAATGAAAGGGAGGAAGAAAACAATTTGGAACATAACATTTTGCAAGGGTGAATGTTGAAAACTATGCATATGTTTTGAAAATAAATGCTTTAAAGTAAACAATGAAAATTTTACATCATTAAGAGAATTTTGTAAATTATTAAAAACAATTCAGTACACTTTCTCTTGTTCAACTCTGGGCATCAATATTTGTTCTAGAATTATGATGATGATGATGATGATGATGATGATGATGATGATGATAATGATAATGATGATGATGATGATTGACTGATTGATTAATGTTCATCATGGTACCCAGCATTTATATATGAATTCAAATATTCCAAAGTATTTCACAAATATTATTTTTTTTATCATAATCTAATCTTTGGGAGTTAGGTTGTATTTGAAAGCTAATGAAACTGAGGCAAACAGATCAAAAGTGATTTGTTGAGATTCACAAATTTAATGCATTTGGAAGACAGGACTCTCTTTTTCTAGGTCTAATATTCTATATAGTAGACTATGTTGATGACTAAGACTCATGTAAAAATTACAAATATTGTCTGTTTAAAGGAGTCAAATGATTTAGGTCCCCACAATCATTTTCCTTTCTCAAAGTCAGGTAAGGTAAGTTTTTTGGGTGCTTATGGATCACTTATAAGAGACTGTAAACTCTTCCAGCATTCCATTCCAGAAGGCACAGCTAAGATAGTGGAGTAAAGCCAGGAAACTGCTCAAGCTTTCCCAGTTTCCCTTGAAAACCACATGAGACCGAGCCTTTGAACAGAATCTGATGGAATGAAACTACTCTCCAGCTCAAGACAGATTGGAAGAACTTCAAAAAGAATCAATCTTGGTGGGGTAAAAGAGATGCTAAGCCCAGCTCGGACAGTATCTGGGAAAGCCAATGAAAGAATCTTAATTATAGCAGATCATTAACTGAAACCCTGAGTTGTGAATTAGTAGCTGAGCAGACTAGGAGCCCAGTAAAACAAGGTATTGCCTGGAGAGAGAAGGAAAAGCTATCCCCTACTGTGAATAAGGCACTAAATATGAGGGACTCCTCTATTTAGTCACAGCTCCAAGCACGGCAAGAAATTTGGGGCAGTGTCCCCTGTACTCTAGAAAAAGATTTTGAGCACAAAAGTCATAAAATAGGAAAAAAGAAAAAAAATAGAAAACTAGCAAAAGAAAGTAAAAAAAGAAAAGAAAAGAACCTTAACCATAGAAAGCTGTTATGGTGACAGAGAGACTAAAATACCAACTCATAAGAGAACAAAGTATTCATATGGGAATGATATAAATTGCTCTCAAGTCTTACCCATTTTTTCCCCTTTTGCTCTGATTTTTCTCTCCCAACTTGATTTATAAACAGTGCATATTGAAAATAAATAAGTTCGCTTAGGCAAATAAATAAATAAATAAAAACAATATGATTAGACAAATGCAAAACAAAAGAAAATAAATGAAAAAAAATACTGAAGAAATCAATTCCTTTAAAATATAATTTGCCAAGAGCCAAAATGGTGGACACAACACACATTTTTTTTCTGACTTTCTCACAACCTTCCTAATAATTATGAAATCTAGCCTCTGAATTAGCTACAGATCAGCAGAACCCACAAATATTGGGAGTGCAACAAATTATCAAAAGAAGATAACTTTGAAGATTGCCAGAAATGATCTGTTTCAATTGGAAACAGGAGGGAGCCAGCCAGGGCAACCAACTGAGTACAAATACCAGTGCAGACAGCATAGAGTCCTGAGGCAGTGCAGTCTCTGTGTGCTGGTGTAGTCTCTGTGTGGCAGTGTGGTCTCTGTGTGATGGTGCAGACTCCATGTGGCAGAAAATATACAAGAGGAACCAGACAAGAAAAGGTCTGTTTCAATCAGAAATGGAATAGAGGCAGCCTAATACTAACAGCTGACCACAAACTCCAGCTCAGACAGTGCAGATTCCAAGAGCATTGCTGACTCTGCTGGTGTTACTGACTTCACATGGCAGAGAACTTACATGGAGGAATCCACAGGAATCTATAGCAATGTTGACCACTCTGTCCTGGTTGCAAGCAAGTAGCCAGAATCTCAAGGGACTTAGCCATATCCACCCAGCACCTGGAGTAGTGCAGCTACTTGGAAAACCTCCCCCACACTAAAGGCAGACTTGAACTTAAAAAAAAATGAGTAAAAAAGTAAAGAGGATTCTGATGATTGACAGCTTTTATGATGAAAGAGAAGAACAGATTTCAAACCATGAGGAGACTAAAGGCAGATTAACTCCAGATGAAACCCCCCCCACCCAAAGCAATATAACCTGGTCCCCATCACACAAGGATATCCAAGAAAAAAATGTAAAAATCATCTTAAAAGAGAGATAGAAGAAAAATGGGGAAAGGAAATGAAAAATTTGCAAAAAGGTTTGGAAAAGGCAACACAGAAACTACCTATACAAAATTCACTACAAAATAGACTTAGTGAAATGGAAAAAGAAAATAACTCATTAAAAGATAAATTTGGTTAAATGGAAAAAGAAAGAATCTCCCAGAAAAACCGAATCTGTGTAACAGAAAAAAAAATTCCTTAAAAACAGAATTTGTGAAACAAACAAACAAAAATATCATAGAACAAAACAATTCATTTAAAAATTCAATTGGACAAATACAAAAAGAAGTAATAAAAGCAAATGAAGAAAATAAGTCACTAAAATTCAGAATTTAATAAATGAAAATGAATGACTCAATGAGACAATAAAAATCAGTCAAAGAAAACCAAAAAAAGTGAAAAAAATAGAAAAATGTAAAATATATAATTAGGAAAACAACCAACCTGAAAAATAGATCTAAGAGAGAAAGTCTAAGGATTATTGGACTCCCTGAAATACAAAATTAAAAAAAAAGAGCCTAGACTCTATCTTTAAGTAAATCATTGGACAGAACTGCCTGGACAAAATAGAAACAGAAGGTAATATGACCATTGAAAGAATTCATTGAATGCCTCCTGAAAGAGATCCCAAAATTAAAACCCCCCAAAATAGTGTGGATAAATTTGAAAACTATTGGACCAAGGAAAAATATTACAAGCAGCCAGAAAGAAAAAAAAAATCAAACACTGAAGAACCACAATAGGGTTTACTTAGGACCTAGCAGCTTCCACTTTAAAGGATCCAGTGTCCTGGAATCTGATATTGTGAAAGTCAAAGACACTTGGAATGCAGTCAAGAATAAATTACCTTGCTAAACTAAGCATTTCTTTCAAGGAAGAAGATGGACATTCAATGAAACTGGTGAATTCCATTTATTTTGAAGAAAAGAACAGAACTAAACAAAAAAATGACCATGAAATATAGAACTCAAGAGAAGTATAAAAAGGTTAAAAAAAAACAAAACTATTGAGCACTGTATTTTTTTATGTGTATACACTGAGATTACAGGTATAATCTGATTTTGCTGTTATAATATGAAAAAGAAACTAGAGATAGAAAAGGAATTGTAGCAAAAAAAAAGGGGAAAGTGGAGGAAAAATTAGGAAGAGGAAAAGAAAACTTATTATTATTGAGGGAAAGAAGGGAGGGTGACAAATATTGTGTGAATCTTACTCTCATCACATTTGGCCTAAAGAATGAATATTAGAAATATTTGGTTTCACTGAGAAAGATCTCTCATGTTATAGAAAAGTAGGAGGGGAAAGGGGAAAAGAGAAGGGAAAAGAGAAATAGTAGGGAAAAGAAAAGAAGGGGAAAGGTCTGTATAGGGGATGCTGCTTGTGGGAAATAATGCTCTTAAGTAAAATATTGGGGATGAGGGAAAGGGGAAAAAGAAAGAAAAAAGGTAATCTGGGGTTTATAAGATGGCAGGAAATAGAGAATTAGTCATTTTTACCATAAACGTGAATGGAGTGAACTCTCCCATAAAAGGTAAGAGGATAGCAGACTGGATTAAAAGTCAGAATCTTACAATATGTTTTTTTTTTTGTTTTTTTTTTGTTTTTTTACAGGAAACACACTTGAAACAGGGCAATGCTAACAGAATAAAAGTAAAAGGCTGTAACAGAATCTACTATGCTTCAGATGAAGTCAAAAAAGCAGGAGTAGCCATCCTGGTCTCAGATCAAGCAAAAACAAAAATTGATCTAATTAAAAGAGATAAGGAAGGGCATTATATCTTGCTAAAGGGTAGCATAGGTAATGAAGCAATTTCAATATTAAACATATATGTACCAAGTGGTAAAGCATCTAAATTCTTAAAGAAGTTAAGAGAATTGCAAGAAGAAATAGACAGCAAAACTATAATAGTGGAAAATCTCAACCTTGCACTCTCAGAATTAGATAAATCTATCTGTCAAGGGGGAAAAACTATATGAGCAAAACTATAAATCAAATTTCTAGAAAAATAAAGTCAGATCTAACCAATTGGAAAAAATATTAAATGTTCTTGGATAGGACAAGCAAATATAATACTGATGATGATACTCCCTAAATAATCTATTTATTTAGTGTTATACCAATCAAACTCCCAAGAAACTATATTACTGAACTAGAAAAAATAACAGCACAATTCATCTGGAAGAACAAAAGGTGAAGAATTTCAAAGGAATTAATAAAGAAAAAAGCAAATGAAGGTGGCCTAGCTGTACCAGATCTAAAACTATATCATAAAGCAACTGTCATCAAAATCATTTGGTACTGTCTAAAAAATAGAGAAGTTCATCAGTGGAATGGGCTAGGTTTACAGAACAAAATAGTCAATGACTATACCAATCTAGTATTTGACAAAGCCAAATCCTCAGCTTTTGGGATAAGAATTCACTATTTGACAAAAATTGTTCAGAAAATTGGAAACTAGTAGACAGAAAGTAGGCACAGACCAACACCTAATACTGTATACCAAGATAAGGTCAAAATGGGTTCATGATCTAGACATAAAGAATGACACTATAAACAAATTAGAAGAACATAGAATAGTTTTCCTCTCAGTTTTGTGGAGGAGGAAGGAATTTGTGACAGAACAAGTACTAGAGATCATTATTAATCATAAAAAAGTTAAAAAAAGGTTTTTGCAAAACTAATGCAGACAAAATTATAAGGGAAGCAATTAGCTGGGAAAACATTGATCATATAAAGGGCTCATTATGAAAATATAGAGAATTGACTCAAATTTATAATAGTTCAAGCCATTCTCCAATTGTAAAATGGTCAAAGGATATGAACACACAATTTTCATCTGAAGAAATTGAAACTATTTGTAGCCACATGAAAAGATGCCCCAAATCACTACTGATCAGAGAAATGAAAAAAAAAATTTTTTTGCACTTATATGTCTTCCAACTAAACTTTTAATGAATTAATTGGTATAGAATGAGTGGGAAGTTTTTTTTTCTTTTTTCTTTTCTTTTTTTTTTTAGATATATACATACATTTATTTTTTTTAATTTAATATGCATGGGTAATTTTTTACAACATTATCCCTTGCACTTACTTCTATTCAGATTTTTTCCCTTCCTCCCCCAACCCCTTCCCCCAGATGGCAGGCAGTCTTATACATGTTAAATATATTACAGTATATTCTAGATACAATATATGTGTGTAGAACCGAATTTCTTGTTGCACAGGAAGAATTGGATTCAGAAGGTAAAAATAACAGTTTACACTCTTTTCCCAGTGTTCATTTTCTGGATGTAGCTGATTCTGTCCATCATTAATCAATTGGAATTGGATTAGCTCTTCTCTGTGTTGAAGATATCCACTTCCATCAGCATACATCCTCATACAGTATCATTGTTGAAGTGTATAATGATCTTCTGGTTCTGCTCGTTTCACTTAGCATCAGTTGATGTAAGTCTCTCCAAGCCTCTCTGTATTTCTCCTGTTGGTCATTTCTTACAGAACAATAATATTCCATAACATTCATATACCATAATTTACCCAACCATTCTCCAATTGATAGACATCCATTCATCTTCCAGCTTCTAGCCACTATGAAAAGGGCTGCCACAAACATTTTGGCACATACAGGTCCCTTTCCCTTCTTTAGTATTTCCTTGGGATATAAGCCCAGTAGTAGTATGGCTGGGTCAAAGGGTATGCACATTTTGATTGCTCTCCACAAACAATGCATCAGTGTCCCAGTTTTCCCGCAGCCCCTCCAACATTCATCGTTATTTGTTCCTGTCATCTTAGCCAATCTGACAGGTGTGTAATGATATCTCAGAGTTGTCTTAATTTGCATTTCTCTGATCAATAGTGATTTGGAACACTTTTTCATATGAGTGGAAATAGTTTTAATTTCATCATCTGAAAATTGTCTGTTCATATCCTTTGACCATTTATCAATTGGAGAATGGCTTGATTTCTTATAAATTAAAGTCAATTCTCTGTATATTTTGGAGATGAGGCTTTTATCAGAACCTTTAACTGTAAAAATGTTTTCCCAATTTGTTACTTCCCTTCTAATCTTGTTTGTATTAGTTTTTGTTTTTTTTTTTTTTTTTTTTGTGCAGAAACTTTTTAATTTGGTGTAATCAAATTTTTCTATTTTGTGATCAATAATGGTCTCTAGTTCTCCCTTGGACACAAACTCCTTCCTCCTCCACAACTCTGAGAGGTAAACCATCCCATGTTCCTCCAATTTATTTATGATTTCATTCTTTATGCCTAAATCTTGGACCCATTTTGATCGTATCTTAGTATGTGGTGTTAAATGTGGGTCCATGCCTAGTTTTTGCCATACTAATTTCCAGTTTTCCCAGCAGTTTTTGTCAAATAATGAATTCTTATCCAAAAATTTGGGATCTTTGGGTTTGTCAAACACTAGATTGTTATTTTTATTCACTATCTTGCCCTGTGAACCTAACCTATGCCACTGATCAACTAGTCTATTTCTTAGCCAATACCAAATGGTTTTGGTGACTGTTGCTTTACAATATAGTTCTAGATCAGGTACAGCTAGACCATCTTCATTTATTTTTTTTTTCATTACTTCCCTTGAAATTCTCGACCTTTTGTTGTTCCATATGAATTCTGTTGTTATTTTTTCTAGGTTATTTAAATAGTTTCTTGGAAGTCTGATTGGTATAGCACTAAATAAATAGACTAGTTTAGGGAGTATTGTCATCTTAATTATATTTGCTCGGCCTATCCAAGAGAACTGAATGTCTTTCCAATTATTTAAATCTGACTTTAATTTTGTGGCAAGTCTTTTGTAATTCTGCTCATATAATTCCTGACTCTCCTTTGGTAGATATATTCCCAAATATTTTATACTATCGACCATTATTTTGAATGGAATTTCTCTTTGTATCTCTTGCTGTTGGATTGTGTTGGTAATGTATAAAAATGCCGAGGATTTATGTGGATTTATTTTGTATCCTGCAACTTTGCCAAAATTCTGAATTATTTCTAATAGCTTTTTAGCAGAGTCTTTGGGGTTCTCTAAGTATAGCATCATGTCATCTGAGAAAAGTGATAATTTCATTTCCTCATTTCCTACTCTAATTCCTTGAATCTCTTTCTCAGCTCTTCTTGCCGAGGCTAGCGTTTCTAGTACTATATTGAAAAGTAATGGTGATAGTGGGCAACCTTGTTTCACTCCTGATCTTACAGGGAAAGGTTCTAGTTTATCGCCATTACATGTGATGTTTACTGAAGGTTTTAAATATATGCTCCTTATTATTTTAAGGAATAGTCCATTTATTCCTATACTCTCAAGCGTTTTTAGTAGGAATGGATATTGCATTTTATCAAATCGTTTTTCTGCATCTATTGAGAAGATCATATGGTTTTTATTAATTTGATTATTAATATGGTCAATTATACTAATAATTTTCCTATTATTAAATCAGCCCTGCATTCCTGGTATAAATCCCACTTGGTCATAGTGTATTATCCTGGGGATGATTTTCTGAAGTCTTTTTGCTAATATCTTATTTAAGATTTTAGCATCAATATTCATTAAGGAAATTGGTCTATAGTTTTCTTTCTCAGTTTTCCATCTACCTGGTTTAGGTATCAGTACCATGTCTGTGTCATAGAAGGAGTTTGGTAGGACTCCTTCAATCCCTATTTTTTCAAATAGTTTACATAGCATTGGAGTTAGTTGTTCTTTAAATGTTTGGTAGAATTCACATGTAAACCCATCAAGTCCTGGAGACTTTTTCTTAGGAAGTTGGTTAATAGCTTGGTCTATTTATTTTTCTGAGATGGGACTATTTAGACTACTTACTTCTTCCTCTGTTAATCTGGGCAAGCTATATTTTTGAAGGCATTCTTCCATTTCATTTAAGTTATCGAATTTATCGGCATAAAGTTGAGCAAAGTAGCTCCTAACTATTGTTCTAATTTCCCTTTCATTAGTGGTGAGTTCACCCTTTTCATTTTCAAGACTAACAATTTGCTTTTTCTCTTTCCTTTTTTTAATCAGGTTTACTAAGGGTTTGTCTATTTTGTTGGTTTTTTCATAGAACCAACTCTTAGTTTTATTAATTAATTCAATAGTTTTTTTTTTTTTACTTTCAATTTTATTAATCTCACCTTTTATTTTTTGAATTTCAAGTTTTGTGTTTGTCTGGGGGTTTTTAATTTGTTCCTTTTCTAGCAAGTTTAGTTGTAAGCCCAATTCGTTGGCCCTCTCTTTCTCTATTTTATGCAAGTAGGCCTGTAGAGATATAAAACTTCCCCTTATTACTGCTTTGGCTGTATCCCACACATTTTGGTATGATGTCTCATTATTGTCATTTTCTTGGGTGAAGTTGTTAATTATGTCTATGATTTCCTGTTTTACCCAGTCATTCTTTAGTATAAAAGTATTTAGTTTCCAATTATTTTTTGGTCTATTTTCCCCTGGCTTTTTATTAAATGTAATTTTGATTGCTTTATGGTCTGAAAAGGATGCATTTACTATTTTGCCTTACTGCATTTGATTTTGAGGTTCTTATGCCCTAGTATATGATCAATTTTTGTATAGGTTCCATGAACTGCTGAGAAGAAAATATATTCCTTTCTGTCTCCATTTAGCTTTTGCCAAAGATCTATCATATCAAACTTTTCTAATATTCTATTTACCTCTTTGACCAGAGAAATGAAAATTAAGATAATTCTGAGATGCCAACTGTCAGATTGGCTAAGATGACCGGAAAAGATATTGAAATATTGGAAGGGATGTGGGAAAACTTGACATTGATACATTGTTGGTGGAATTGTGAATGGATCCAACCATGCTAGAGAGCAATTTGGAACTATGTTCAAAAAGTTATCAAACTGTGCATACCCTTTGATCCATCAGTGTTTCTATTGGGATTATATCCCAAAGATATCCTAAAAGAGAGAAAGGGACCCCCAAGTGCAAAAAATGTTTGTGGCAGCCCTCTTGTGGCAAGAAACAGGAAACTGAGAGGATGCCCATCAATTGAAGAATGGCTGAATAACTTATGGTATATGAATGCTATGGCATCTATTGTTCTGTATGAAATGACTAGCAGGATGATTTCAGAGAGGCTTGGAACAAACCTACATGAACTGATGCAAAGTGAAATGAGCAGAACCAGGACATCATTATACATGGCAACAACAAGACTATATGACAATCAGTTTTGATGGACATGGCTTTCATCAAAATTGAGATGATTCAAACCAGTTCTAGTTGTGCAGAACACAAAATAGCATTTTCACTCACTATTGTTATTTGCTTGCATTTTGTTTTCTTTCTCAGTTTTTCATTTATTTCTTTCTTGATCTGATTTTTCTTGTGCAACAAGATAACTGTATAAACATGTATACATATATTGGATCTAATATGCATTTCAAAATATTTAACATGTTTTGGACTACTGCCAGGTGGCAGAGGAGGTGGGGGGAAGGAGGGGAAAATTTGAAACAAAAGATTATGCAAGGATCAATGTTGGAAAAATTAGCCATGCTTATGCTTTGTAAAAAAAAAAAAAAAAAAAAAAAAAAAACCTTTAATTTAAAAAAAATTTAAGAAACATAATTGGTAAATTGCAAAAGAAACAAAAATGTAAAAAAAATCCACTGAAGAAAATACCGTGAAAAGTCAAATTAATCAAATGCAAAAAGAGATACAAAAATAAGAGTAAAATCATACATTAAAAATTAGAACTAAGCAAATTGAAGGCAACGACTCCATGAGACATCAAAAATCAGTCAAACTAAAAAGAATGAAAAAAGTGGAAGAAAATATAAAATGCCTCAGAAAAGCAGCTGATCTGAAAAATAGATCCAGGAGAAGCAATTTAAAAATTATTGGTTTACATAAAGGGCACAACCATGAAAAGAACTTGGATAGCATTCTTTAAGAGATCATCAAAGAAAACTTCCCTGATAAATTAGAACCAGAAAGCAAAATAATCATTGAAAGAATTAATGAATCACCTCCAGAAAGAGAACTGACAAGGAAACACCCCCAGAAACATTGGTGTCAAACTCCAGAAGTATAATCTCAAGGAAAAATTGTTGTAAATTGTGAGAAAAAATTCAAGTATTCAGGAGCCATAATGTTACAACCTCTATAATAAAGTAGTAGATAGCTTGGAATACTACATTCATGAAAGAAAAGAACCTGGAATTACAGCCAAGAATAAACTACCCAGTGAAACTGAGCACAATTTTCCAGGGGAGATGTATCTTCAATGAAGTAAAGGACTTTCAATCATTCCTATTGAAAAGAACAAAACTAAATAGAAGTTTTAATCTTCAAACAAGGACTCAGGAGAAGCATAGAAATGTAAACAAGAAAGAAAAAAAAAACATATTATTTAAAGGTTAAACTGTGTATATCCCTAGATGGGAAAATGATATTTGCACCTATAAAAATTGTATTTTTTATTGGAACAGTGGGAGAAATATACATGAACAAACTATAGATATAAATTAATTCTGATGTGATGAAATAAAGAGAAAGATATTAAGGGTTGGAAAATGGATCTTACTGGGAGATGAGAAAAGAGGAGACAAAATAGCATAAATTATATCAAAGAGGCACAAAACACCTGTTAAAATCGAGGGGAAGAAGAGAAGTAGGGTGAGCATTGTATGAAACTTTTGGTTCAATGAGGGGAAAACATTCATGTAGCTGGGTATACCCAATAAGGAAGTAGGACTAGAAAGATGTAAAAAAGGAAAGTGCTGGATAGAAAGGAGGACACAAACACTAGGAAAAAGGAATAACAGAATACAGGAAAGGTGATAAAAGTTAGGGCAGGTTGAGCAAAGGATAGATCAGAAACAAAACATTATTAAGGAAGGAAAAGGTGAAAAGTTAGAACAAAATTGTATACAGGGGAAAAACATAATGAATGGAAATGAACAGCTAGTAATCATAACTGTGAATGTGAATGGAATAAATTATCCCATAAAATAAAAGTGGATAGTTGAATGGATTAAAACCCAGAATCCTACAACGTGTTGTTTATAAGAAACACATTTGAACAGAGAAATATATACAGAATAAAGATAAAAGGCTAGAGGAGAATGTTTTATGTTTTAGGCAAAGCAAAAAAAAACAAGAATAATACAAACAAAAAAGCAGAAATAGAAATTCTGATAAAACAGAAAGAAACATAGGACTAATTAAAAGAGAAAAGGATGTAAACTACAGCTTCTTTAATAAATTTTTTTTTTAAATTACAAAGTTTTTTTTTTTTTCAATATTCAACCCTGTAAAACTTTGTGTTCCCAAATTTTCTTTCTCCTGCTGCCAGGATTAAAACTATTGGCATAATTGACTATTTCAATAACAAAACTAACCAAAATAATATGATGGTATTAATACATGGAGAAAAAGCTAGTCTCGTTTTAGAAAAAAAAATAAGCAAGCTATTAATAGATTCCTTAAGAATGAATCTCCATGGCCAGATGGATTTACATGTGAATTCTATCAAACATTTGTAGAACAATTAATTCCAATATTATCCAAACTTTTTGGCAATATAGGGAAAGAAAAAATCCTGCCATTGTAGGGTTAGAAACTGGAAAATGAATGGATGCCCATCAATTGGAGAGTAGTTGGGTAAATTATGCTATATGAATGTTATGGAATATTATTGTTCTGTAAGAAATGACCAGCAGGATGAATACAAAGAGGCTTGGAGAGACTTACATCAACTGATTCTGAGTGAAATGAGCTGAACAAGGAGATCATTATACACTTCAACAATGATACTGTATGAGGATATATTCTGATGGAAGTGGATATCTTCAACATAGAGAAGCTCTAATCCAGTTCCAATTGATCAATGATGGACAGAATCAGCTACACCCAGAGAAGGAACACTGGGAAATTAGTGTAAACTGTTTGCATTTTTAATTTTTCTTCCAAGGTTATTTTTACCTTCTGAATCCAATTCTTCCTTTGCAACAACAACAACAAAAAATCGGTTCTGCATATATATATATATATATATATATATATATATATATATATATATATATATATATATATATATATATATATATATATATGTTGTATCTAGGACATACTATAACATATTTAATATGTATGGGAATGCCTGCCATCTAGGGGAGGGGGTAGAGGGAAGGAGGGGAAAATGCAGAACAGAAGGAAATACAAGTGATAATGTTGTAAAAAATTACTTATGCATATGTACTGTCAAAAATGTTATAATTATAAAATTAATTTTAAAAAAAGAAAAAATCCTGCCAAATTATTTTTATCACACATATATGCTGGTACTATCTAAACCAGATAGGGTCAAAACAGAGAAAGAAAATTATAGAATGATTTCCCTAATGAATACTGATGCAGAAAACTTAAATAAGATTTTAGCAATGAGATTACAAGTTATCCCCAGGATAATACAACATGGCCAAGTAGGATTTAAACCAGAAAGGGCTGGTCCAATATTAGGAAAATCATTAGCACAACTGATTATATCAAGAAGCAAACAAATAAAAAATTATATGATTAAGTCAATAAAGTAGAAAAATGATCAATAGCATATATTCATTGCCATCAGTCAGCATCAGATGTAGTGAGGATAAATTAGAAGTATTACAATAAGATCAGGGTCAATATTGTATTTTAGATGTTAACTTTTATAACAGAAGGAAAAGAGATAAAAAGAATAGGTAAGGAGGAAACCAAATTATTACTTTCTTCATATGATATGGTGATATACTTAGAGAAACCCTCACAATTCTAACAAAGTTTCAGGATACAAAATAAATCCACACAACTCATCAGCAGTTTTAAATATTACCAACAAAATCCAGTAACAAGACATACAAAGAGAAATTCCATTTAATATAGTTGTAGATAATATAAAATATTTGGAAGTCCACCTGCCAAGGCAGTCAGGCACTATATGAAAACAATTACAAAACACTTTCCTCACAAATAAAGTGAGAGCTAATCTTTTGCAAAAAATATCAAATATTCATGGATAGGCAGACTAATATAATAAAAATGACAAAACTACCTAAATTAATCTACTTATTCAATGCCTTACAAATCAAACTTCTTTGACTTGTATTTAGAAATTACTTCACAGAGCCAGGAGAAATAATAACAAAATTCACGTAAAAGAAAAAGAATAAGGTCAAGAATTGCCAGGGAATTAATTAAACAAAATGCAAATGACCTAGCTATACCAGACCTAAAACTATATATAAAGCACCAGCAACCAAAACCATTTGGTACTGACTAAGAAATAGTGTAGTCAATCAATGGAATAAATGAGGTTCACAGGACAAAATAGTCAATGTCTATAGTAATTTAGTGTTTCTCAAACCCAAAGACCTGACATTTTGGGATAAGAACTCACTATTTGATTAAAACTACTAGGAAAATTGGAAACTAGTATGGAAGTAACTAGGCACTGATTCACATGTAACACTACATACTAAGATAAGGTCAAATTGGCTTCATAATTTAGACATAAAGAGTAATATAACAAGCAAATCAGAAGAACAAAGAATAGTTTACCTCTCAGATTTGTGGAGAAGGAAAGAATATATGGCCAAAGAAAAAGAAGAACAGGAGTACATTATCAAATGCAAAATCGATAATTTTGATTGTATTAAATTTAAAAGGTTTTGTATGAACAAAACCAATGCAGACAAGATTGGAGGGGAAGCAATATATTTGGGGAAAATGCATTCAAAGTTTCTGATAAAGGCCTCATTTTAAAATTATATAGAAAATTGACTCAAATTATAAGAATTTAAGCCATTCTCCAATTGATAAATGGTCAAAGGATATGAAGAAACACTTTTCAGATGAAGAAATTAAACCTTTTCTAGTCTATGAAAAGATGCTTTATATCATTATTGATCAGAGAAATACAAATTAAGGTACCACTACACACCTCTGAGATTGACTAAAATGACAGGAAAAGATAACAACGAATGTACAAGGATGTGGGAAAACTGTGACAATGATACATTGTTAGTGGAGTTATGAACTAATACAATCATTCTGGAGAGTAAATTGGAACTATGCCCAAAGGTTCATCACACTGTGTATATTCTTTGATCCAGCAGTGTTTCTATTGGACTTTTATCCTAAAGAGATCATAAGGGAAGTAAAGAGACCTACATGGGCAAAAATGTTTGTGGCAGCCCTTTTTGTAATGGCACAAAACTGAAACTGAGTGAATGTCCATAAATTGGAGAATGACTGGACAAGTTATGGCATATGAATGTCATGGAATATTATTGCTCTATAAGAAATAATCAGCAGGATGATTTCAGAGAGATTTGGAAAGACTTACATGAACTAATGGCAAGTGAAATGAGTAGTACTAGGACATCATTATACATGGCAACAAGATTATGTGATAATCAATTCTGATAGACATGGCTTTCAGCAACCATAAAATGATTCAGACCAGTTCCAATAGTGTTGTGATGAAGAAAGCCAACTGCATCCAGAGAAAAGACAGTGGGAACTGAAGATGGAACATAACATAACACTTTCACTCTTTTTGTTGTTCTTTGCTTGTATTTTGTTTTCTTTCTAATTTTTCCCCTTTTTTGATATGACTTTTCCTATGCAGGATGGTATTTATGGAAATCTGTATTGGGGAATTGCACAAGTTTATCATATATTGATTGGGAAGAGGGTTGGGGAAAGGAAGGAAAAAATAGAACAAAAAGTTTTGCAGAGGTGAATGTCAAAAATTATCCATGGATATATTTTGAAAATAAAAATCTATAATAAAAAAAGAAAATAACATCCACATCCAGTGAGAAAACTATGAAGACTGAATGTCAATCAACATATGCTATTCTGACTTTTTTTCCTTTTTTTTTTTTTTTTTTTCTTCATGTGTGTCTTTCCTTTGGTTCTGATTTTCTCTCCCAAAATGATTCATAAGGAAATACATTCCTTTAAAAAAAGAATGTATATATATGATCCCCCAAAAAAGTGTATGTATTTACATATAACTGTATGTAATTGGGGAAAATAAAAAAGAGTTAAAAAAGTAAAAGCAATTAATAATAACATAATAATGTTAGATACAGATAGTGGCATTTTAGTGAATGCAACATCCATTTATATACCTCTCCAAATAATATACTGATAAATCTCTTCCTTTATATTAATAAACATCTTTAATGAAAGTATATTTTCTTCTCTAATTTGATCTAACCAAAAAACTATTGATGATGGTTCAAGAGAGTTTTATTCTTTTATATGTTTATCAAATAACTTTGAAGGAATTTTATTAATAAAAGAAGGTACATATGTTTTGTGAAATAATTTTTTAGGTGGAAATTAGTTTATCAATCAGTGTACTTGTCAAAACAATAGACAAAATGCTGAATATGTAAACAGAAAGACCTGAGTTCAAATCTTGTCTTAGACATGCTTACACTATGATTCTAATTTCCCTATTTAAAACATGAATGCAATAATTGGATTTACCTTTCATGGTGGCTGTGAGAATAAAATGAGATTATATTTATAAGGTACTTTGCCATCATAAAAGTAGAATATAAATGGTATTCTAGTTGTTAAAATCAACCAAAATCAACATAAATAGAATGAAATGTGCCTGTCTCCTAATAACTGTAAAAACAAAAGCTAAACATGTGGTATCTTGTTAAATATTCCAAGGGAAATTTTGATTAGTTATGTCCAGTAAGTTCAACAAGGAAGCGTTGGATGCACAAATCGATGAATCTACTAAAATTTTTATAGAAATAAAAAGGTGAGCATATTGATTTGTAGATATTGATATTCTTTAAAGACTTTTTAAAGTATTAATAAGTAAATGATAGTAAAATAATTAATATTCAGTACAAAAATTGAAAAAAAAGCATAAAAATAATTCAAAATTTTGAATGTAAATAAACATATTAAAGACTCCATTGAAAAAAGGAGAGTAATAGAATGAATTAGACAAAATATCTCAATATATTTCCTATGAGAAATACGTGTTAAAATATATATATAGAATCAATATCAGAATCTGTAATAAAATTTATTATGCATCAGAAGAATTTTTAAAATAATATAAGCGGGGAGGCGGAGCAAAGATAGCAGAGAAGATACACGCAAATTTGTAAGCTCCCTTCTTCCCTCATTATCAATTAGTTAAATCAGCCTCAAAAATAGTGCTGGACTGATAAAAACCACAAGGATTAGAAGCACAACTTACCAGCTGAAGAGAATCTGGAATTTCAACAGAAAAGGTCTGTTCCAAGGGGAGGAAGAAAAAAGGCCAGCACAGACAGTTAGGTGCTAACACACTGTGGCAATCAGGCTGGGGAGAACGCTGGGATCAGAGAAGCCAATGAGATAGAGGTATCTGACACAGGCTGATAGCTCTTCTCTGCTTATAAATCAGTGGTTCAGAAGAGAAATCAAGCCACTTTAAAATATAAAGCCGGATCCTAGAACCACCCCAATCCAGAAGTGACCTAACAGATCTCAGCACCGCTGTGAAAACGCCTTCTGCTGTCCAGGGCTTCACCTGGAGGTGATTAAGAGCCTGAACAGCAGGGACACAGCCTGAGGCAACATCTAATCCACATAGTGCTGGGCTTAGCCTGAAGCAGTGGAACTGTAGTAGCCTTGGAATTCCCAGAGAAGCAGAACTCTTAGAGAAGCAGAACCTTTGAAATATGAACCGCAGTTTCTGGGCAGAAACTTGCAGTTTGAGCATAGGGGCTTTTCACTTCAGCTGCTGATATCAACGCCCCACGGGACACATTGGCTGGGCTTTGTGTCACTTTTACTGTTCAGCTTTAAACCTCAGGGAAGTTGCTAGGCCACACAGAGGGGTCCTTCACTGTGCAACCTTCACAGTGCAGCTGCACTAGTCACCTCTGAGGCATTTCTGGAGAGGGGGAGGGGGACTCTCTCCAAGAGCACTCTCTTAGCTCAGGCACAGGACCCACTGTATCCATCCGATCTGGGAGGAAGCTGGCAAATAAATAAATAAACTTCTTACCTCTAGGGCAGAACCCAAAAGATTTTTAACAATGAGTATAAAACTGAAGAGAATGATTGGGACCTTCTATACAGCAAAAGAGCAGGTATCCAACCCCAAGGAAGTTAACAGCAGAGAGTCAGGAGATAACACACTAAAGGGGAAAGATACCTGCCTCCCATCACATAACTCTCTCCTAGAAGAGACTATTAAAAAGTTAAGAGAGTTTGAAGAAAAATGGGGAAAGGAAAGAGAAGCTACCATAGAGAATAACAACATCCTGAAATTTGAGTTGGAAAAAATAAAGAATTCACAAGAGATTCAGGGAAACAAAAATTGTGAATTAGAAAAGGTTAAAAAATCACAGGAAAGTAGGATTTCTGAATAAGAAAAGATAAAAAAAAGTCTCAAGAAAGTAGGATTTCTGAATTGGAAAAGATAAAAAAGTCTCAAGAATGTAGGATTTCTGAATTGGAAAAATATAATAACTCTCTAAAAAAATTAGGGAAATGGAAAAAATTCAATAGAGCAAAATAATTCATTCAAAAACTCAATTGGGCATATACAGAGAGAATTAAAAACTGTGAATGAAGAAAATAACTAATTAACAATCAGGACGGAAAAAAAAATAGAAATGAATGATTCATTGAGAACCAAAGAATGAGTCAAACAAAAAAAAAATAAAAAAAAAAATAAAAAAATGAAAAGCTGGAGAATAACGTCAAATACTTACTGGGAATATCTATAGACCAGGAAAATAGATCAAGAACAGATAATCTGAGGATCATTGGACTTCCCAAAAACTATGATCAAAAAAAGAGCCTAGATTCTATTTTACAGGAAATCATCAAAGAGAACTGTCCAGAGATAATAGAAACAGAAGGAAAAATAGGCGTTGAAAGAATTCATAGAACACCTTCTGAAAAAGACCCTAAAAAAAGAACACCACGGAATATTGTGGCTAAGATGCAGAACTACCAAACAAAGGAAAAAAAATATTGCAAGAAGCTAGAAAAAAAAAACAATTCAAATATCAAGGTGCCACAATAAGGGTCACTCAAGATCTGGCTGCCTCCACATTAAAAGATTGAAGGGCCTGGAACCTAATATTCTGAAAGGGAAAAGATCAAGGATTGTAACCAAGAATAAACTACCCAGATAAGTTTAGCATTTTCTTCCATGGAAGAAGATGGTCATTTAATGAAACAGAGGAATTCCATTTGTTTCTAAGAAAAAAGCCAGTCTTAAACAAAAAATTTGATCTACATCCATAAGACTGAAGAGAAGCAGAAAAAGGTAAAAAGATTTCTTGAGAACTGTATCTCTGTTGTGGATATACAGAAAGTCTACATGGATAATTTGATTTTACTGATATTAAAAAAAAAAGAGGGAGTAGTAAAGGGAAGGGGGTAGTATCTGAAAAAGGGGAAGGAGTGATAAAAAGGGGAAAACTACATCCCAGGAAGAGGCACAGAAAATCTACCACATCTGAGGCAATTTAGAGAGGGGGAGAAACATTGTGTCAATCTTACTCTCAGCAGAGTAGGCTCAAGGAGTAAATAACTGAGATATTTATTTTTCAGAGAATTCTCTTTCACCTCATTAAAAGGGAGGAGAGGAAAAGGGAAAAGGAAAAGGGGAATAAGGGAAGGGTAAAAGAAAAAGGAAGAGTCTTAAAAGGAGGGGGAGGGGATATTAAAAAGTGAGGGCTGCGCGTCCCAAGTGGGGTCTATAAATTAAATATTGGGGAAGGGGTTCAGGGGGGGGCAAGGGAAAAAAGCATAATCTGGAGATAATATGATGGCAGGAAATTCAGAATTAGTCATTTTAACTGTAAATGTGAATGGGATAAACTCTCCCATTAAATAGAGACCAATAGCAGACTGGATCAAAAGTCAGAACCCTACAATATGTTGTTTACAGGAAAGACACTTAAAGCAGGGAGATACATACAGAGTAAAGGTAAAAGGTTGGAGCAGAATCTATTATGCTTCAGGTAAAGCCAAAAAAGCAGGGGTAGCCATCCTTATCTCAGATCAAGCAAAAGCAGAAATTGATCTAATTAAAAGAGTTAAGGAAGGAAACTATATCCTGCTAAAAGGCAGCATAGACAATGAGGCCATATCAATACTAAACATATATGCACCAAGTTGTATAGCATCTAACTTTCTAAAGGAAAGTTGCAAGAAGAAATAGACAGCAAAACTATAATAGTGGGAGATCTCAACCTTGCACTCTCAGAATTAGACAAATCAAACCACAAAACAAAGGAGAAAGAAATTAAAAAGGTAAATAGAACATTAGAAAAACTAGGTATGATAGATCTTTGGAGAAAACTGAATGGTGATAGAAAGGAATATACTACTTTCTTCTCAGCAGTTGATGGATCCTATACAAAAATTGACCATATATTACGACATAAAGATCTCAAAATTATATGGGCAGGAAGGAAGAAATAATAAATGCCTTCTTCTCAGATCACAATGAAATACAAACTACATTTAGGAAGAAGTTAGGGGTAAACAGACCTAAAAGTAATTGGTAACTGAATTATCACATCTTAAACAATGACTGGGTGAAACAGCAAATTATAGAAAAAATTAATGATTATACCCTAGATAATGACAATGATGAGACAAAATCTGTGGGATGCAGGTAAAGTGGTAATAAGGGGAAATTTTATATCTTTAGAGGCTTATTTGAAGAAAATAGAGAAAGAGAAGATTAACGAATTTGGCTTGCAACTTAAAAAGCTAGACAAAGACCAAATTAAAAACCCCCAACAAAAAATCAAACTTGAAATACTAAAATTAAAAGGAGAAATCAATAATATTGAAAATAAAAAAAAAACTATTGAATTAATAAATACAACCAAGAGTTGGTTTTTAAGAAAAAGCCAATAAAATAGATAAACCTTTGGTAAATCTAATCAGAAAAAGGAAAGAGGAAAATCAAATTGTTAGTCTTAGTTATGAAAAAGGGGATCTTTCGACCTATGAAGAGGAAATTCGAGAAAAAATAATGAGTTACTTTGCCCAACTTTATGCCAATAAATTTGATAACTTAAGTGAAATATATGAGTTCCTCCAAAAATATAGGCTTCCTAGATTAACAGAGGAGGAGATAAATTGCTTAAATAGTCCCATTTCAGAAAAAGAAATAGAACAAGCTATTAATCAACTCCCCAGGAAAAAATCGCCAGGACCAGATGGATTTACATGTGATTTCTACCAAACATTTAAAGAACAATTAGCCCCAATGTTATATAAACTATTTGAAAAAATAGGGGATGAAGGAGTCCTACCAAACTCCTTTTATGACATAGACATGGTACTGAAACCTAAACCAGGTAGATCGAACACTGAGAAAGAAAACTATAGACCAATTTCCTTAATGAATATTGATGCTAACATCTTAAATAAAATTTTAGCAAAAAGACTTCAGAAAATCATCCCCAGGATAATATACTATGATCAAGTAGGATTTATACCAGGAATGCAGGGTTGGTTTAATATTAGGAAAACTATTAGTATGATTGACCATATTAATAATCACATTAATAAAAACAATATGATTATCTCAATAGATGCAGAAAAAGCATTTGATAAAATCCAACATCCATTCCTACTAAAAATGCTTGAGAGTATAGGAATAAATGAACTATTCCTTAGAATAATCAGGAATATATATTTACGATCGTCAGTAAGCATAATACGTATTAGAGATAAACTGGAAGCTTTCCCAGTAAGATCAGGAGTGAAACGAGGTTGCCCACTGTCACTATTACTATTCAAAATTGTATTAGAAATGCTAGCCTCAGCAATAAGAGTTGAGAAAGAGATTAAAGGAGTAAGGGTAGATAATGAGGAAATCAAACTATCACTCTTTGCAGATGACATGATGGTATACTTAGAAAACCAGAGATTCTAATAAAAAGTTATTAGAAATAATTCACAACTTTAGCAATGTTGCTGGATACAAAATAAATCCACATAAAACCTCAGCGTTTTTATACATCACCAACAAAATGCAACAACAAGAGATACAAAGAAAAATTCCATTCCAAACAAATGTTGAGTGTATAAAATATTTGGGAATCCATCTACCAAAGAAAATTCAGGAATTATATGAGCAAAATTACAAAACTCTTGTCACAAAAATAAAGTCACCTTTAAATAATTGGAAAGACATCCACTGCTCATGGATAGGCCGAGCGAATATAATAAAGATGATAATACTCCCCAAACTAATCTATTTATTTAGAACTATACCAATCAGACTCCCAAGAAACTATTTTAATGACCTAGAATAAATAACAACTAAATTCATATGGAAGAATAAAAGGTGGAGAATTTCAAGGCAACTAATAAAAAAAAAGTCAGATGAAGTTGGTCTAGGTGTACCTAATCTAAAGTTATATTATATAGCAGCAGTCACCAAAATCATTTGGTATTGGCTAAGAAATAGACTGGTCAATCAGTGGAACAGATTAGGTATAAAGGACAAAAAAGGGTACATCTATAGCCATCTAGTGTTTGACAAACCCAAAGATACCAATATTTGAGATAAAAATTCATTATTTGAAAAAAACCTGGTTGGGAAAACTGGAAATTAGTATGGAAGAAATTAGATATGGATCCACACTTAACACCATATACCTAGATAAGATCAAAATGGGTCCATGATTTAGGCATAAAGAATGAGATCATAAATAGATTAGAGGAATAGAGAATCGTCTACTTCTCAGACCTGTGGAGGAGGAAGGAATTTATGACCAGAAGAGAATTAGAGATCATTATCGATCATAAAATAGAAAATATTGATTACATAAACTAAAAAGTTTCTGTACAAACAATACTAATGCAAACAAGATTAGAATGGAAGCAACAAATTAGGAAAATATTTTTACAGTTGAAGGTTCTGATAAAGGTCTCATTTCCAAAATATAGAGAACTGACCCTAATTTATAAGAAATCAAACCATTCTCCAATTGATAAACAGTCAAAGGATATGAACAGATAATTCTCAGATGATGAAATTAAAATTAGTGTTCCATATCACTACTGATCAGAGAAATGTAAATTAAGACAACTCTGAGATACCACTACACACCTGTCAGATTGGCTAAGATGACAAGAACAAATAATGATGAATGTTGAAGTGGATGTGGGAAAACTTGGACACTAATGCATAGTTGGTGGAGCTGTGAAAGTGTCTGGCCATTCTGGAGAGCAATCTGGAATTATGCCCCAAAAGTTATCAAACTGTGCATATCCTTTGATCCATCATTGCTGCTATTGAGCTCATATCCCAAAGAAATACTAAAGAGGAGAAAGGGACCTGTATGTGCCAAAATGTTTGTGGCAGGCCTTTTTGTAGTGTCTAGAAACTAGAAGATGAATGGTTGTCCATCAATTGGAGAATGGTTGGGTAAATTATGGTATATGAAGGTTATGGAATATTATTACTTTGTAAGAAATGACCAGCAACATGAATTCAGAAAGGTTTGGAGAGACTTAAGTGAACTGACTATACTGAGTTAAATGAACAGAACCAGAAGATCGCTCTACACTTCAACAACAATGCTGTATGAAGATGTATGCTGATGGAAGTGGATATCTTAAACATAAAGAAGATCCCACTCACTTCCAGTTGATCAATGATGGACAGAAACAAGTACACCCAGAGAAGGAACACTAGGAAATGAAGTAAATTGTTTGCACTACTGTCTATCTACCCAGGTTACTTATACCTTCAGAATCTAATACTTAACGTGCAAGAAGAAAATTGGATTCACACACATATATTGTATCTAGGTTATACTGTAACACATGTAAAATGTATGGGATTGCCTGTCATCTAGGGGAGGGAGTAGAAGGTGTTAGGGGAAAATTTGGAAAAATGAATACAAGGTATAATTTCATAAAAAAAATACTCATGCATAAAAAATAAATAAAATAATATAAACAACTGGTTTTCAAAAAATAAAAAAACAATAAACAAGGGAATTGTGATTTTAAAACACTAATAGTAATAGTAAAATGCTAATAAAAACAATACTAACCTTTCATGTAGAACTCTGAAAATTCACAAATGCAGCAAAATAGTAGTATCCTCAAAATTGGAGATGTGGAAAAACAAATACATCAGTGTCTTATTGGTAGAGTTATGAATTATTTAAACTTTTCTGCTAGGCATCTAGATTAGAGAAATACATTGGCCAAAATGTTAACAAATCTAGATATATCACAGTTAACATATGCCTTAAAAGGAGATTATTGAGAAATGAGGCATTTATATTTAAGCATTTATTACAATGTTTTTTTCTGATAGTTAAAACTGAAAAAAGTAGAGTCTTGAGGAAGAAAATATTTAAATCAATTGTTGAACTTTTTGGTTCTACTTCCAATATTCTACTGTACTATTGAAATGATAAGTATTATAAGTACATAGGCAAATGGAAAATATTGTATGAACTGATGCAAAGTGAAATATGTAAACTCTGAAACAATAATTACAATAACTCAGCAATAAGGAGAAAAAAAACAACCACTGTAGAATAATTAAAACCATATTGAGGGGAAAAAACGGTGACTGAGGTTAACCCTAAAGAAGAGATATGAGGAGATATCATTTTTTAGATTTGACGGGAGAAAATCAAGCTTTACAGGAATATACTATTATATGCAACATCAAAAATTTTTCATATATTGATAGATTTTGCTTATTTTAAAAATCCTCCTCTTAAAATAACTTTTTTCTATTTTTTTAAGATGTGCCAGAGAATGGGGGATATAGCTAAGAAAAAGGAAGAAATTCACCCAAGTGCTTTCAAATTTCCCTAGCTAACTTTAATACCATAAAGCAGATGTGGGTCAGAGAACTCCAAAAAGGATGAGCTGAAATCTTTTTCCATGCTAAAATAACTTAGAAGTTTGGTAGGAAGAGTCTATTGCACTAGGGTAATGGTAACGTGAACTCCAGCATAGGCTGCATCAGTACCAGCTGTATTGGACCAGAATCATGCCCTTAAGATTATTGACTTAACAGTGATCAGCAACTACTTCCAGAATCCTCAGCTTACACATGACAAGTTGATCAATTGTTCACAAGATTATAGGGTGGTATGCTGGCACTGGGTGCAAGACTCTGTTATATTACCCATATTTAGATTGGAGTTGTAGTCCTGGATCATAGTCTTAGATTTAAAAGGAGCATTATCACGTCAAAGCTTATGGCTCTAGGGGATTGAGGGACCCCAGTCACCATTCCAGGGAAGAAAAGTCTTTACAGTAACTCACAGTGTAGAGTGCAGTTGAGAAGAGTAGTGAATATACATCTCCTTTGATCATACCACTTATAAAAGAAATGAAAGCTTATAGGCCCCCCAGAATTAGTTCTGAAAACAACTATACATAAAAGCTAAAACTTGAGATTATCTTTTTCCCTTGGAATAGAACATAACTTTAATATAAATCCAAAAGTCAAGAAATACGTTGAAAGATGAGCAAACAATAAAGAAACAACTGACCATAGCAGCTTACATTGGAGACAGGAAAGATCAAAACACAAAATCAGAACACAGCAAAAATAAAATTTGTCCACTTAAAACTTTATAGAAAAATGTAATTCAGTTTTAGGTTCTAAAAAGTTCAAAAAATATTTTAAAAATCAAATTAGAGAGAGAAAAAAATGAGAAAATAAATGACAGTTATGCAAGAAAATCATTTTAAAAAGTTAAAATATGACAAGAAAAAACAAATAACTCTATCTGGTACAGCCAGTAAATCCTAACTCAAAATGACTACTCAGAGATTTCTCAGAGTGAAGAATAAAAGCTGTATTAGAATCTCATGAGAAGCAAATTAGGTCCACTGACTGGAGTTCTCCAGAGAAAGGAGGAAAATTTTCACAGTCATTGAGGGTGATTATGTAGTCATAAATCACAAGAATGCATGACCCTCCCTCCACTTATCTGGTTAATTTTCACTACCTTGCTCAATGCTTGCTCAGGTGGAAGTAGCACGGGTTTGCTAAATTCTAGTCAGGCCAATATAGTTAATTTTAATGCAGATGTGTTTACCTAAGTTTATAGTGGTTAGTTACAAATGCTTGCAGGTGTGTTTGTCTAAATTTATGATGGTGGTCAGTTTTACAAGGTTTACAAATGCTTACTTGAGCTAATATGAATATTCTATTATAAGGTTTATGGAAAGGACTTCATTTTCCCAAATCCATCAGAACTTCATAAACTAAATTTAAATTATAGTTTCAATCTACCTTAGTCAACAGTTTTATGAGAAACCACATAATCCCTCATAACAAGGAAATTTATTTAGAGATAAGTAATTCATTAAGCCAAAAGAGTTAGTAAGTTTAACCAAGGAGACTTAGTTTACATCAGTCTTCCTCAATCAACAAATAAAGATAGTTTGTAGACTTTTTGAATATCTCCAATCCATTAAATAATTAGTCATGTTTTTCTCTAAGCAGTTAAGTAAAGGTCTAGGAGATTATCTCAGGTATTTCTGCTAAAAAAGCAAGTCTTTTGCTCTTCTTCCCAGAACCTTAATGATTAAGAGATCCTTGGTGCTGAGTCTTGAATTAACTGCAGTTTTTATTCTGAGAAGTCCTCAGTTTTCCATTTTACTCAACTCTATGAGATATCAAGAAAAAAAGGAAATTTAAAATAAAAAAAATAAATAAAAATGTAAGATATCTCATTGGAAAAAAATGACCTGGAAAATAGAGCAGAGATATAATTTAAGAATTGTTGGACAACCTGAATTCCATGATCCAAAAAAAATACTAAACACAACCTTTCAAGAAATTATCAAGGAAATTTACTCTGATTATCTAGAAAAAGAAGCTAAAATAAAAATTGAAATAAGCTACTGATCACTTACTGAAGGAAATCTCAAGATGAAAACTTCCAAGAACATTAGTCAAATTTCAGAGCTCTTAGGTCAAGGAGGAAAAATTCAAGCTGCTAGAAAGAACCAATTCAAATATTGTGGAACCAGTTAGTATAACACAGGATTTAGCAGTTTCTACTTTAAAGGACTGAAGGGCTTGACATATGATATTCTGAAGGACAAAGAAATTAGTATTATTACCAAAAATCACCCATCCAGCAAAAATGAGTAAGATCCTTTGGGGGAAATGGATATTCAATGAAACAGACAATTTTAAATTATTCTTGAAGAAAAGATCAGAGCTGACCAGAAAATTTAAATTTCAAATGTAAGACTCAAGGGAAGCATAAAAAGGTAAACAGCAAAGAGAATACATCAGGAATTCAATAAGGTTAAACAGCTTACATCTTACATGAGAAGATGATACTTATAACTCCTAAGAACATTTTAATTATTTGGGCAATTAGAAAACTAAGCTCAAAATCATTCTCAGAATAGGGAATTATTAACCACTTAGGTATTGAGTATTATTTTAGCAAAGATAAACAATAACTTTAGGTAATCACCTGATTAAATAAAAAACTGACCATTTTGCAGCTGTGATACATTGCTCCAACAAGGTTTAGTTTTCTTTCAACAAAGTAATCACTGAACCATATTACATATAAATATTGAAAATTTCATTTTTGTTCTCTTCTAGTTAAGAACAGACTATTGTGCAATATATATGTATGTATGTTGGATATAGATACATACCTATAGGTGGTAAAACTTCAACTGCAAACTTTTTTCCATAATACCTTATGATAAAATTTGAACTCTAGTTTTCAGAGGTGAGGAGTTAATTAAGTTCATTTTTCCAGCAAGCACTCTCTTCCTTAAGTTTAATTACCAATGCAACACCTATCAGGATGTACTAATTAGGTCACAGAGAACAAATAACAAGTTTAAGACTATTTTTTTTAAATTTAAAATGATCAGAGATAGACTGTACTATTTCTAATCAAGAAAACAAGTGTAAATAAAATGACATTTTCTACATACTTACTGTTATAGATTACAGATGAATTACAATTATAAAGCTCTTTTGGGGTGGATTGTTTTTCATTTGAAAATCTGTGAAAACAAGATTTTCTAATTAGTTAATCTAATTGAAGCCTGTTTTTCCTTCTAATCACTAAGAGCAAATTTTTTTTCATTTTTTTTTCTAAAAACAGGATCTTTTTTTATTTTATAAAACACTCAGTGACAGGGAAAGATATACATTTTTGTTGTTGTTGTTGTTGTTCATGCATTTCTGTAGTATCTAGCTCTTTGTAATTCCATTTGGGGTCTTCTTAGCAAGGACACTGTATTTTGATTTGATATTTCCTCTTCCACCCATTTTATAGATGATGAAACTGAGGCAAATATATTGAAGTGATTTGCCTAGGATCAAATAGTAAGTATCTGAGGAAAAATTTTAAAGTAGACAGCTGAGTCCTCTTGATTGAAGTCACATCACTATCCACTGTGCTACTTAGTTGTTGATGATAATAAAAGAAATGGTGTCTGACTAATCTATACAGACAAATGGGACAAATAAGCTAGTTGGAAATAATGCATAGAAAAAAGTAACATAAATTAGACATATATGTTAAGATATTTGCTTCTAGAATTTAGGACTTGGACCATAGTAAAATTTAATAAATTCTCATTACTTGATATATGTTTCATCATTCAGCATATGCTTTATCTCATTTGGTCCTCACAACAACCCTTTGAAAAAGGTAATATAGACATTATTTTCTGAAATTTGTAGATGAGGAAAATGAGGTTAGAAAAATTAGATGATTGGGCGGAGCCAAGATGGCTGAGAAGATACACACAAATTTGTAAGCTCCCTTCTTCCCTCATTATCAATTAGTTAAATCAGCCTCAAAAATAAAGCTGGACTGATAGAAACCACAAGGATTAAAAGCACAATTTACCAGCTGAAGAGAATCTAGAGTCTCTACAGAAAAGGTCAGTTCTGAGGGGAGGAAGAAAAAAGGCCAGCACAAACAGTTAGGTGCTACCACACTGTGCCAGTCAGGCTGGGGAGAACTCTGGGATCTGAGAAGCCACTGAGATAGAGGAATCTAACACAGGCTGATAGCTCTTCTCTGCTTATAAAACAGCAGTTCAGAAGAGAAATCAAGCCACTTTAAAATATAAAGCCAGATCCTAGAACCACCCCAATCCAGAAGTGACCTAACAGATCTCAGCACCGCTATGAAAACGCTTTCTGCTGTCCAGGGCTTCACCTGGGGATGGTTAAGAGCCTGAACAACAGGGACACAGCCCGAGGCAACATCTAATCCACATAGGGCCGGGCTTAGCCTGAGGCAGTGGAACTGTAGCAGCATTGGAATTCCCAAAGAAGCAGAACCTTTGAAATAGGGACCACAATTTCTGGGCAGACACTTGCAGTTTGAGCACAGAGGCATTTCACTTCAGCTGCTGATATCAACGCCCCACAGGACACATTGTTTGGGCTTTGTGTTGCTTTTACTGTTCAGCTTTAAACCTCAGGGCAGTCGCTAGGCCACACAGAGGGGTCCTTCACTGGGCACCCTTCACAGTGCAGCTGTACTAATCACCTCTGAGGCATTTCAGGCACAGGAACCACTGTATCCATCCAGTCTTGGAGGAAGCTGGCAAATAAATAAATAAGTAAATAAACAAACAAACAAACAAACAAATAAATAAATAAATAAACTTCTTACCTCAAGGGCAGAACCCAAAAGATGTTTAACAATGAGTAAAAAGCTGAAGAGAATGATTGAGACCTTCTATACAGCAAAAGAGCAGGTATCCAACTTCAAAGCAGTTAACAGCAGAGTCACCAGATAAGACTCTAAAGGGGAACGCTACCCAACTCCCATCACATAACTCTCTCCTAGAAGAGACTATTAAAAAGTTAAAAGAGTTTGAAGAAAATTGGGAAAAGGAAAGAGAAGCTATGGTAGAGAATAACAATGTCCTGACACTTGAGTTGGAAAAAATAAAGAATTGACAAGAGATGCAGGGAAACAAAATTTGTGAATTAGAAAAGGTTAAAAAATCACAGGAAAGTAGGATTTAGGAATTGGAAAAAGAAAATAACTCTCTAAAACAAAAATTAGAAAAATGGAGAAAAATTCAATAGAGCAAAATAATTCATTTAAAAACTCATTTGGGCATATACAAAAAGAACTAAAAAATGTGAATGAAGAAAATAACTAATTAAAAATCAGGATGGAACAATTAGAAATGGACGATTCATTGAGAACCCAAGAATCAGTCAAACAAAACAAACAAACAAACAAAAAAATGAAAAACTGGAGAATAAAATCAAATACTTACTGGGAAAATCCATACACTTAGAAAATAGATATAGGAGAGATAATATGGGGATCATCAGACTTCCCAAAAACTCAGACTTACCAAAAACTATGATCAAAAAAAGAGCCTAGATTCTATTTTACAGGAAATCATCAAAGAGAACTGTCCAGAGATAATAGAAACAGAAGGGAAAATAGGTGTTGACAGAATTCATAGAACACCTTCTGAAAAAGACCCTAGAAAAAGAACTCCACAGAACATTGTGGCTAAGCTGCAGAACTACCAAACACAGGGAAAAAAATATTGCAATCAAATAGAAAAAAAAAAACAATTTAAATACCAATATGCCACAATAAGGGTCACACAAGATCTGGCTGCCTCCACAATAAAAGATTGAAGGGCCTGGAACCTAATATTCTGAAAGGCAAAAGATCAAGGATTGCAACCAAGAATGAAATACCCAGCTAAGTTTAGCATTTTCTTCCATGGAAGAAGATGATCATTTAATGAAACAGAGGAATTCCATTTGTTTCTAAGAAAAAAAAAAACATCCTTAAACAAAAAAATTTGATCTAGATCCACAAGACTGAAGAGAAACAGAAAAAGGTAAAAAGAACTCTTGAGAACTGTATCTCTGTTGTGGATTTACAGAAAGTCTACATGGATAATTTAATTTTGCTGATATAAAAAAAAGGGGGAGTAGTAAAGGGAAGGGGGTAGTATCAGAAAAAGGGGAATGAGTGATAAAAAGGGGGAAACTATATCCCAGGAAGAGGCACAGAAAATCTACCACATCTGAGGGAATTTAGAGAGGGGGAGAAACATTGTGTCAATCTTACTCTCAGAAGAGTAGGCTCAAAGAGTAAATAATTGACATATTTGTTTTTCAGAGTATTCTCTCTCACCTCATTAAAAGGGTGGAGAGGAAAAGGGAAAAGGAAAAGGGGAATAAGGGAAGCGACTTGGAAGGAGGGGGGAGGGATATAAAAAAGGGAAAGCTGTGCGTCACAAGTGGGATCCATAAATTAAATATTGGGGAAGGGGTTCAGGGGGGTCAAGGGAAAAAATCATAATCTGGGGATAATATGATGGCAGGAAATACAGAATTAGTCATTTTAACTGTAAATTTGAATGGGATAAAATCTCCCATCAAAAAGAGACGGATAGTAGGCTGGATCAAAAGTCAGAACCCTACAATATGTTGTTTACAGGAAAGACACTTAAAGCAGGGAGATACATACAGAGTAAAGGTAAAAGGTTGGAGCAGAATCTATTATGCTTCAGGTAAAGCCAAAAAAGCAGGTGTAGCCATCCTTATCTCAGATCAAGCAAAAGCAGAAATTGATCTAATTAAAAGAGATAAGGAAGGAAACTATATCATGCTAAAAGGTATCATAGACAAGGAAGCCATATCATTACTAAACTACATGCACCAAGTGGTATAGAATCTAACTTTCTAAAGGAAAAGTTAAGAGAGTTGCAAGAAGAAATAGACAGTAAATAGTGGGAGATCTCTATCTTGGACTCTCAGATTTAGACAAATCAAACCACAAAACAAAGAAGAAAGAAATTAAAAAGGTAAATAGAACATTAGAAAAATTAGATATGATAGATCTTTGGAGAAAACTGAATGGCAATAGAAAGGAATATACTTTCTTCTCAGCAGTTCATGGAACCTATACAAAAATTGACCAAATATTAGGACATAAAGATCTCAAAATTAAATGCAGGAAGGCAGAAATAATAAATGCCTTCTTCTTAGATCACAATGAAATACAAACTACATTCAATAAGAAGTTAGGGGTAAACAGACCAAAAAGTAATTGGAAACTGAATAATCTCATCTTAAAGAAAGACTGGGTGAAACAGCAAATTATAGAAACAATTAATAATTTCACCCAAGATAATTTCAATGATGAGACATCATACCAAAATCTGTGGGATGCAGCTAAAGCCGTAATAAGGGGAAATTTCATAGCTTTAGAGGATTATTTGAACAAAATAGAGAGAGAGAAGATTAATGAATTGGGCCTGAAATTTTAAAAAGCTAGAAAAAAGACCAAATTAAAAACCCCCAACCAAAAATCAAACTTGAAATACTAAAATTAAACAGAGAAATCAATAATATTGAAAGTTAAAAAAAAAAAAAAAAAACAAAACTATTGAACTAATAAATGAAACCAAGAGTTGATTTTATGAAAAAGCCAAAAAAATAGATAAACTTTTGGTAAATTTAATCAGGAAAAGGAAAGAGGAAAATCAAATTGTTAGTTTTACAAATGAAAATGAGGATCTTTCCAGCAATGAAGAGGAAATTAGAGAAAAAATAAGGAGTTACTTTGCTCAACCTTATGCCAATAAATTTGATAACTTAAGTGAAATGGATGACTTCTTCCAAAAATATAGGCTTCCTAGATTAACAGAAGAGGAGATAAATTGCTTAAATAGTCCCATTTCAGAAAAAGAAATAGAACAAGCTATTAATCAACTACCCAGGAAAAAATCCCCAGGACCAGATGGATTTACATGTGAATTCTACCAAACATTTAAAGAACAATTAGCCCCAATGTTATATAAACTATTTGAAAAAATAGGGGATGAAGGAGCCTTGCCAAACTTCTTTTTATGACACAGACATGGTATTGAAACCTAAACCAGGTAGATCGAAAACTGAGAAAGAAAACTATAGACCAATTTCCTTAATGAATATTGATGCTAAAATCTTAAATAAGATATTAGCAAAAAGACTTCAGAAAATCATCTCCAAGATAATACACTATGATCAAGTAGGATTTATTCCAGGAATGCAGGGCTGGTTTAATATTAGGAAAACTATTAGTATAATTGACCATATTAATAATCAAATTAATAAAAACCATATGATCATCTCGATAGATGTAGAAAAAGCACTTGACAAAATCCAACATCCATTCCTACTAAATACTCTTGAGAGTATAGGAATAAATGGACTATTCCTTAGATTAATCAGGAGCATATATTTACGACTGTCAGTAAGCATAATATGCAATAGAAATAAACTGCAACTTTTCCCAGTAAGATCAGGAGTGAAACAAGGTTGCCCACTATCACCATTACTATTCAATATAGTACTAGAAATGCTAGCCTCGGCAATAAGAGACAAGAAAGTGATTCAAGGATTTAGAGTAGGAAATGAGGAAATCAAACTATCACTCTTTGCAGATGGCATGATGGTATACTTAGAGAATCCCAAAGACTCTGATAAAAAGCTATTAGAAATAATTCAGAATTTTAGCAATGTGGCAGGATACAAAATAAATCCACATAGATCCTCAGCATTTTTATATATCACCAGCAAAATGCAACAGCAAGAGATACAAAGAGAAATTCCATTCCAAACAAATGTTGAGAGTATAAAGTATTTGGGAATCCATCTACCAAAGAATAGTCAGGAATTACATGAGAAAAATTACAAAACACTTACCACAAAAATAAAGTCAGATTTAAATAATTGGAAAGACATTCAGTGCTCTTGGATAGGCCGAGCGAATATAATAAAGATGACAATACTCCCCAAATTAATCTATTTATTTAGTGCTATACCAATCAGACTCCCAAGAAACTATTTTAATGACCTAGAAAAAATAACAACAAAATTCATATGGAAGAATAAAAGGTCGAGAATTGCAAGGGAACTAATGAAACAAAAGTCAGAGGAAGGTGGTCTAAGTGTACCTGATCTAAAGCTATATTATATAGCAGCAGTCACCAAAACCATTTGGTACTGGCTAAGAAATAGAACGGTAGATCAGTGGAACAGATTAGATACAAAGTACAAAAAAGGGTACATCTATAACAATCTAATCTTTGACAAACCCAAAGATACCAACATTAGGGATAAAAATTCATTATTTGGAAAAAACTGTTGGGAAAACTGGAAATTAGTATGGCAGAAATTAGATATGGATCCACACTTAACAACATAAACCAAGATAAGATCAAAATGGGTCCATGATTTAGGCATAAAGAATGAGATCCTAAATAGATTAGAGAAACAGAAAATAGTCTACCTCTCAGACCTGTGGAGGAGGAAGGAATTTATGACCAGAGGAGAAAGAGAGATCATTATTGATTACAAAATAGAAGATTTTGATTACATCAAATTAAAAAGTTTCTGTACAAACAGTACTAATGCAAATAAGATTAGAAGTGAAATAACAAATTGGGAAAATAGTATTAAAGTTAAAGGTTCTGACAAAGGTCTCGTTTCAAAAATATATAGAGAACTGACCCTAATTTATAAGAAATCAAACCATTCTCCAATTGTTAAATGGTCAAAGGATATGAACAGACAATTCTCAGGTGATGAAATTGAAACTATATCCAATCATATGAAAGAGTGTTCCAAATCACTACTGATCAGAGCAATGCAAATTAATACAACTCTGAGATACCAGTCTACACCTGTCAGATTGGCTAAAATGACAGGAACAAATAATGATGAATGTTGGAGGGGATGTGGGAAAACTGGGACACTGATACATTGTTGATGGAGTTGTGAAAGAATCCATCCATTCTGGAGAGCAATTTGGAACTATGCCCAAAAAGTTATCAAACTGTCCATACGCTTTGACCCAGCAGTGCTACTACTGTGCTTACATCCCAAGGAAATACTAAAGAAGGGAAAGGGACCTGGATGAGCCAAAATGTTTGTGGCAGGCCTTTTTGTAGTGGCTAGAAACTAGAAAAGGAATGAATGCCCATCAATTGGAGAATGGTTGGGAAAGTTATGGTATATGAAGATTATGGAATACTATTGCTCTGTAAGAAATGACCAACAGGAGGAATACAGAGAGGCTTGGAGAGACTTACATCAACTGATGCTGAGTGAAATGAATAGAACCAGAAGATCACTGTACACTTCAATGCTGTATGAAGATATATAATCTGATGGAAGTGGATATCTTCAACATAAAGAAGATCCAACTCACTTCCAGTTGATCAATGATGGACAGAAATAACTACACCCAGAGAAGGAACACTGGGAAGTGAATGTAAATTGTTAGCACTACTGTCTATCTACCCAGGTTACTTATACCTTTGGAATCTAATACCTAATGTGCAACAAGAAAATGGTATTTACAATGATGAATGTTGGAGGGGATGTGGGGAAACTGGGACACTAATACATTGCTGGTGGAGTTGCGAAAGAATCCAGCCATTCTGGAGAGCAATCTGGAATTATGCCCAAAAAGTTATCAAACTGTGCATACCCTTTGACCCAGCAGCGCTACTACTGGGATTATATCCCAAAGAAATACTAAAGAGCAGAAAGAGACATATATGTGCCAAAATGTTTGTGGCAGCTCTTTTTGTTGTAGCTAGAAACTGGAAGATGAATGGATGTCCATCAGTTGGAGAATGGTTGGGTAAATTGTGGTATATGAAGGTTATGGAATATTATTGCTCTGTAAGAAATGACCAGCAGGAGGAATACAGAGAGGCTTGGAGATACTTAAAAAATCAACTGATGCTGAGTGAAATGAGCAGAACCAGAAGATCACTGTACAGTTCAACAACAATACTGTATGAGGATGTATTCTGATGGAAGTGGAAATCTTCAACATGAAGAAGATCCAACTCACTTCCAGTTGATCAATGATGGACAGAGGTAGCTACACCCAGAGAAGAAACACTGGGAAGTGAATGTAAATTGTTAGCACTAATATCTGTCTGCCCAGGTTGCATGTACCTTCGGATTCTAATGTTTGTTGTGCAACAAGAAAATGATATTCACACACATGTATTGTACCTAGACTATATTGTAACACATGTAAAATGTACGGGATTGCCTGTCATCGGGGGGAGGGAATAGAGGGAGGGGGGGATAATTTGGAAAAATGAATACAAGGGATAATATTATAAAAATATATATATAATAAAAAATTAAAAAAAAAAGAAAATGGTATTTACACACATATATTATATCTAGGTTTTATTATAACACATGTAAAATGTATGGGATTGCCTGTCATTGGGGGGAGAGAGTGGAGGGAGGGGGGGATAATTTGGAAAAATGAATAAAATAAAAAAAAAAGAAAGAAAGAAATGACCAGAAGGATGAATTCAGAAAGGCTTGGAGAGAGGTCCATGAACTGATGTTGAGTGAAATGAGCAGAACCAGAAGATCACTATACACTTCAACAACAATACTGTATGAAGATGTATTCTGATGCTAGTGGATATCTTCAACATAAAAAAGATCCAACTCACTTCCAGATGATCAAGGAAAGACAGAAACAACTACACCCAGAAAAGGAACACTGGGAATTGAATGTAAAATATTATTAGCACTACTGTCTATCTACCCAGGTTACTTATACCTGCGTAATCCAATATTTAAGGTACAACAAAAAAATTGGATTTACACACATATATTATATCTATGTTATACTGTAACACATGTAAAATATATGAGATTGCCTGTAATCTAGGGGAAGGAGTAGAGGGAGGAAGGGGAAAATCTGGAAAAATGAATACAAGGGATAATGTTATAAAAAAAATTACTCCTGCATATATACTGTCAAAAATGTATAATCATAAAATAAATAAAAAAAAGAAAGAAAAATTAGATAATTTACTCAACTCAAGATTATGTTGTAGATGCCATTTGAATTCTATGTCTCCAGTTTTAAATTCTGTATTCTCTCTTTTGGAAAAGTACGCTTCATTTCTTCATGCAATTTCATTATTGTTAATTAAAAATAAATCTATTCTAAGTATTAGAAAAAGGGACTAGTATTTCATTACTTTAAAACACTTCATAGATGAAACAGTATATGTATATATATGTTTATAAATACATATATATATATATATATACACATACATACAGTCATATACATGTGTATATATAAATATACATATAAATATATATATATAAATATACATATATATATATATATATATATATATATATATATATATATATATATATATATATATATATATATATATATATATATATATATATATATATATATGTTGTAAAGGTCTTATATCTCTACAGATTGACAAGTAATCAGATGGGTGCCAACTAAACATATTCACTTTGTACATTGGAGAGAGACAGAGTAGGCCCTTGAAATGAAGGAAAAGACCCAAGAAACATCGGGTGGTTACATCACTGACTGTGCCCACCACTGGAAGAGCATGGCAATTATGGTGTTTGACCCATGGAGATCAAAAACTGTGGGACTTCAAAACCCTCAGGAATTATTGGATTCTCTGAGATATCATAAGACTGTTGTTGGACTTGAAAACTCTAAGGAATCATTGGATTTTCTGAGAAATGATAATATTGTTGCTGGAGTTCAAAACCTGCAGGAATCATTGGATTCCATAACATATAAAAAAGACTGTTGCAGGACTTCAAAACCTTGTGCGGATTGTTAGATTCCCTGACACATGAAGCAATGGACAATAGATTGGTTTTGGACTATTTCTTGGCTGCTGAAGAAGACGTTATGTGACTGATGTTTACATAACCTTCTTCTAGGACTTCTGGAAATCTTTTACAAAACCATGTTGATTTATATTGTTTGTTATATCACTACTTGCATGTAAAATTCATGTTTGTTTGTTATACCACATCTAGTCTGCACTGAATGTGGAGAGAGTCCTCACTGATAGCTTGTGCATTATTGTTATGTGCTTGTGTAATACCTACCATACTGATGGGTTTTGTGCATACCTCTTTCTAATAAAACCTTTCAACTCAGAAACCCACTAGTAATCCCCACTTCTCTTTGGTGCTTTTCATCTCCCTTCCTGAGATGTCAGGGAATGCAGGATTATCTCCTTTTTATTGCTTTCACCTTGCTTTCTGAGAAGTCGGCTGGGGGGGGGGAGCGGTACTGATCATCTCCTTTTCAAGGAGAAGTCAGGGAGGGTGTGATCATCTCAGGTTTGGGGTTCTTACTTCCCTGGAAAGTTAGGAATGGCTTCACCACCTATGTTCTAAAACAAAAGAAAGCAGGAGATGTAAAGGGCTGAATCTCTGAGCAGATGCACTTTAATAGTCAAGCACTTGAGGCTAATTACCAATTGGACAATACTCTATTAACATAGGATAATGGCTCAGTCCAACTATTCTGTGCTGGCTCCATCAGTGACTGTATACAGTGAATGAAAAGAGGGATCAGAGGATGGAGTAAGACAAGGAGTGACTTTATGGCAGTGGAGAGAGAGAAACGAGATGAGGGGATTCCTGTTCCATTTACTCTCATTTCAACCAAAAATAAAGATCAAGGACTTTTGCTGATCCTGACTTCGGCTGGTTATTTTTTTTTATTATTCTTTTAAAAAATCATTATTATAACTTTTTATTTACAAGATATATGCATGGGTAATTTCACAGCATTGACAATTGTCAAACATTTTGTTCCAATTTTCCCCCTCCTTTTCCCACCCCCTCAACCAGATGGCTGGTTGACCAATACATGTTAAATATGTTGAAGTACAAATTAATTTCGATATATGTATACATGTCCAAAAAGTTATTTTGCTGTACAAAAAGAATTAGACTTTGAAATAGTGTACAATTACCCTGTGAAGGAAATCCAAAATGAAGGCAGATAAAAATAGAGGGATTGGAAATTCTATGTAGAGGTTCACAATCATCTCCTAGAGTTCTATAGCTGGGTGTAGCTGGTTCAATTCATTACTGCTCTATTGAAACTGATTTGGTTCATCTCGTTGAAAATGGCCACATCCATCAGAATTGATCATCATATATTATTGTTGTTAAATTATACAATGATCTCCTTGGCCTACTCATTTCACTCAGCATCAGTTCATGTAAGTCTCTCCAGGCCTTTCTGAAACCATCCTGTTGGTCATTTCTTACAGAACAATAATATTCAATAATATTCATATAACACAATTTATTCAGCCATTCTCCAATTGATGGGCATCCACTCAGTTTCTAGTTTCTGACCACTACAAAGAGAGCTGCCACAAACATTTTTGCATGTATACGTCTCTTTCCCTTCTTTAAAATCTATTTGGGATATAAGCCCAGTAGTAACACTGCTGGGTCAAAGGGTATGCACAGTTTGATAATTTTTTGAGCATAGTTTTAAATTGCTCTCCAGAATGGCTGGATGTATTCATAATTCCACCAACAATGTATCAGTGTCCCTGTTTTCCCACATCCCCTCAGACATTGCACATTATATTTTCCTGTTATTCTGTCCAATCTGAAAGGTGTATAACAATATTTCAGAGTTGTCTGAATTTTCATTTATCTGATTAATAATGACTTGGAGCATATTTCTTTTCATATGGCTAGAAATGGTTTCAATTTCTTCATCTGAGAATTGTCTATTCATATCCTTTGACCATTTGTCAATTAAAGAATGGCTTGATTTCTTTTATATTAAAGTCAATTCTCTATATATTTTGAAAATGAAGCCTCTATCAGAACCTTTGACTGTAAAAATGTTTTCCCACGTTATTGCTTCCCTTCTAATCTTGTCTGCATTAGTTTAGAACTATCCTATGTTCCTCTAATTTATTTATAATTTCGTTCTTTTGCCTAGGTCATGAACCCATTTTGACCTTATGTTTGTGTACAGTGTTAAGTGTGGGTCGATGCCTAGTTTGTGCCATAATAATTTCAAATTTTCCCAGTAATTTTGGTCAAACATTGAATTTTTATCTCAAAAGCAGGGGTCCTTAGATTTGTCGAATACTAGACTATTTAAATGAATTGACTGTTTTGTCCTTTGGACCTAACCTATTCCAATGACCAACTAGTCTATTTCTTAGCCAATACCAAATGGTTTGGGTAAACACTGCTTTATTATATTTGCTTGACTTATTCAAGAGTATTTAATTTTTTTTTTCCAATTGGTTAGATCACACTTAATTTTATGTTGAAAGTGTTTCATAGTTTTCCTTATATAGTTTCTGATTTTCCCTTGGCATATAGATTCCTAAATATTTTATACTATCAGTAGTTACTTTGAATGGAATTTCTCTTTGTACCTTTGTTGGATTTTGTTAGTGATATATAAGAATGCTGATGACTTATGTGGGTTTACTTTGTATTCTGCAACTTTGCTAAAGGTGTGGATTATTTCTAATAGCTTTTTAGTAGAGTATCTGGGGTTCTCTAAGTATACCATCATATCATCAGCAAAGAATAATAATTTGGTTTCCTCATTAGCTACTCTAATTTCCTTTAATCTCTTTCTCAACTATTATTGCCAAAGATAGCATTTCTAATACAATATTGACTAGTAATGGTGATGGTGGGCAACCTTGTTTCACTCCTGATCTTATTAGGAATGGTTGTAGCTTATCCTCATTACATATGATGCTTACTGATGGTTTTAGATAGATACTACTGATTATTTTAAGGAAAAATGTGTTTATTCCTATACTCTCAATTGTTTTTAATAGGAATGGACATTGGATTTTATCAAATGTTTTTCTGCATCTATTGAGATGATTATATGGTTTTTGTTAATTTAGTTATTAATATGGCCAAATATGCTTATAGTTTTCCTAATATTGAACCAGTCCTGCATTCCTGGTATAAATCCTACTTGATTATGTTGTTATTATCCTGAGGATGATTTTCTGTAGTCTTTTTGCTAATGTCTTTTTTAAGATTTTAGCATCAATATTCATTAGGGAGATTGGCCTATAATTTTCTTTTTCTGTTTTCAACCTACCTGGTTTAGTTATCAGTACCATGTCTGTGTCATAAAAGGAATTTGGTTGGACACTTTCATTCCCTATTTTTAAAAATACTTTATATATCATTGGGTCTTATTGTTCTTTAAATCTTTGGTAGAATTCACATGTAAATCCATCTGGTCCTGGGATTTTTTTCTTAAGGAGTTGATTAATACCTTGTTCTATTTCTTTTTTCTGAAATGGGATTATTTAAGCAATGTATTTCCTCCTCTATTAATCTGGGAAGCCTATATTTTTGGAGGTAGTCATCCATTTCAGTTAGGTTATCAAATTTATTGGCATAAAATGGGCAAAGTAACTCCTTAATATTTCTCTAATTTCATCTTCATTGGTGGAAAGTTCTCCCTTTTCAATTTTAAGAATAATAATTTAATTTTCCTCTCTTGTTTTTCTAATCAGATTTACCAAAGGTTTATCTATTTTATTGTTTTTTTTTCATAAAACCAACTCTTAGTTTTATTTATTAGTTCAATAGTTTTTTTTTTTTTGTTTGTTTGTTTGTTTGTTTTACTTTCAATATTGTTAATTTCTCTTTTTAATTTTAGAATTTCAAGTTTAGTATTTGATTGGGTGTTTTAGTTTGGTCTTTTTCTAGCTTTTTAAGTTGCAAGCCCCAATTCATTGAGCTTCTCTTTCTCTATTTTAGTCAAGCAAGCCTCTAAATATATACGATTTCCCCTTATTACTGCTTTGGCTACATCCCACAAATTTTGGTATTATGTCTCATCATTGTCATTATCTTGAGTGAAATTATTAATTGTGTCTGTAATTTGCTGTTTCACCCAATCATTCTTTAAGATGAGATTATTTATTTTCCAATTACTTTTTGGTCTATTTACACCTACCTTTTTGTTGAATGTAGTTTTTATTGCATTGTGATCTGAAAAGAAAGCCTTTACTATTTCTACCTGTGGTTGGATATCAAATTTTTTGTTTAGATCTGGTTTTTTCCTTAGAAACAAATGAAATTCATCTGTTTCATTAAATGTCCATCTTCTTCCCTGGAAGAAAATGATCAGCTTAGCTGTATAGTGTGTTCTTGGCTGCATTCCAAATTATTTTGCCTTTGGGATTATGGAGGCACCCAGATCTTGAATGATCCTTATCATGGCACCTCAGTGTTTGAATTGTTTTTTTCCTGATGCTTTTAATATTTTTCCTTAGTCTGATAGTTCTAAAATTTGGCCACAATATTCCTTAGAGTTTTAATTTTAGGGTCTTTTTCAGAAGGTGTTCGATGAATTCTTTCAACCCCTATTTTAACTTCTAATTCTATTACATCTGGGTAGTTCTCTTTGATGATTTCCTGTAAAATAGTATCTCTTTTTTCATCATAATTTTCAGGAAGTCCAATAATCCTCAGATTATCTCTCCTAGATCTATTTTCCAGGTCTTTCATTTTTCCAAGTAGATATTTGGTGTTTTTTCTCATTTTTTTTTTTTTTTTGGTTTTGCTTGACTGATTCTTGATATTTCAATGAATCATTCATTTCTATTTCTTCAGTTCTGATTTTTAATGAGTTATTTTCTTCATTAGCTTTTTTTTTTACTTCTTTTTGTATATATTAAATTGAGTTTTTAAATGATTTGTTTTGTCCTATGGAATTTTTTTTTTCTATTTCACTTTTTTTTAAAATAAATTATTTTCTTTTTCCAATTCACAAATTCTGTTTGCCTGCACTTCTTGGGAATTCTTTACCTTTTACAATTCACATTTCAGGAAGTTGCTACTCTCTTGCATAGCTTCTCTTTCCTTTCCCCATTTTTCTTCTAATTCTCTTTTGAGATTTTTAATAGCCTCTGTCAAGAGAGCATTATTTGTGGTATTGTCTGGAGGTTCTTTGTTATTAGGCTCCTCTGGTTTGAAAACCTGTTCTCTTTCTGTATAGAAGCTATCAATTGTCCTTTTGATTTTTTTTTATTCATTTTTTAAACCCTGTAAGGTCTGCCTTTAGGGCAAGGAGGTTACCAGCTTCCTCTGCAAAGCAGGGATGGGTGCCAACAGGCTGCAAAGAGCCGTGTGGTAAGGAAGTGCTCTGGGAAAGCATTCCCATAGGAAGTGATTCAAACTTGATTAGCATGGGCCTAACTATGAAAGTGCCTAGTGAAGACCCCCCTGTGTGGATTAGTGACTGCAGCAAAAGTGTCACTGCCTCAAGCCAAAGCTTGCTGTGTGGCTGTAGGTATTAGCAACTGACCATCGAATAGCCCCACACAGACCGGAAGTATCTCTGCCTAGGGAAGCACAGTCATGCTGCAGAAGTTTTATTGCCCTAGGCTGAGCCCCCCACTGTGCAGATGAGAGGTGCTTTGGGATGTGCCCCCCCCCCCCCCCCACTGCGCAGATTTGTAACTGCCCTGAGTGAAAGCATGGTGCTGCAGAATGGGATTGCACAGCTGTGTTGTGGTCTGTGTTGAGTCACTTCTCGTTTTGGGTGGGTAGAGCTGGGTCCTGTTAGATTCTGGAGTTTTTTTAAGCCTTTTGCTTTAATTTCTTTGGAACCAAGGCAAAGCAATCAGCCTATGCCAGAGTCATCTCTCCAATTTTTCTAACCACAGAGGCCACTCCCACCCCTGGTTCATTGCAGATGCTAACCTCCATTATGTCCCTGTTTGCCCCAATCTTCTCCAGCCCCTCAGGACAAACCTTTTTTGATGAACTTACAGATTATTTTTGTCTGGTAAGTTGTACTTTTAGTCTTTGTGGCTTTTGTCAGTCAAGAGCTATTTTTAGGCTGAATTTAATAATTGTTTGTGAGGGCATGAGAAAAGCTTAGAAAGTCATGTGTGCCTTCTCGGCCATCTTGGTTCACCTTCCCCTCCCCTCCCATTCCAGCTGATTCTAAGGCATCCAGGGTACTAATGAGGTCATTACATAAGTGAACAGAGATAAATTTACATAATTCAAGATATATGGATATATACTGAAATATTGACATATTTATTCATGCATTCATAAATATATATATATATATATGTGTGTGTGTGTGTGTGTGTGTGTGTGTGTGTGTGTGTATATACACACACATATATACTTATATTATATACTTATATTCTTACAGCTTCTTGGATCAGTAGCATAATAATTTTCCAATGGAATATAGTTCTTATGTTCTTATTATGTGTTAAAATAATTATTCTAAAATTATATGAATTTGAACAATGGTGCTAGTCAAATGCCTATATCTTAAAAAGACTACAAGAAACTTAGTGGCTTTTTGCTTATGGATATTATCTAGGTAAGAATATTATTTTACTATGAGTAGTACACAAACATTATGAAATAAAATATAATTTCACTGAAAATATCATATTTCTCCACTGTTGTGGATTGAAATCTGTCATTTCATTTTTTCTTTGTTTTTTTGTTAATTGTCCTGGACAAAAAAAAAAAAAAAAAAAAAAAAAAAAAAAGTATATTCTTCTACCACCTTATTTTGTTAAATATTTCCCAGTTACATTTTATTCTGATTTAGGCTTGACAAATGAATATTATCTTTTCTTTTATTGCTGTTTCAATTCAGTAGAATTCATTGTATAAATTTCAAACTGAGAAAATACAGACTATTTAGCAAATGGCCAAAGTCACTTTAAATCCTTAGAATGTATTGTTGATCCATTTTAGGACCAATGACTCTTTTGTTTATATTTCAATAATTGAATGCCCTTTCAGAGTTTCCTTGTTTTTGACTTTCCCCCTTTCCACTTCTGGGGTATGCAGTGGACACAGTTTCGCTTGAATTTTCTCTTTAGTCCTTAAGTTAAAAAATCTCATTTTGTGAAATGGGATACAATGGCAGTTAGCTGAATTCCTTTACTTTGCAAACTCTATAAAGAAAGGCATTTACATGCAAAAAAAGTGTCAGCTGACACCCTTAGGCATAGAAGTCTCTTTCATTCTAAGTCACACAGACATATTTTCTCCTTATTCTTCTTCCTTTACCCAGGAAAAAAAAATTCCTTTTCCTTTATGAGAATGATATGGATTAATATTTTCAGCCTTATAGAGTGGAGAGGGATGTTCAGACCAAGTGATCATCTTGAATAGATTAGCAAATTAGAAGTAATAACAGGTGGCATTTGGAACTTCAACATTTTAGATTAATTATACTCACTGTTCCTTGTAAATGATATAGACTGGTAGTAGATTATTGAGTGAATTTCAACCTGAAATATTTTATTGATCTGATGTTTCAGAAGAATATTATGTTAGGTTTTCTGTCTTGTTATCTTGTTAATAAAACTTCATTTACTATATGTCTAATGTTTTTTATCTTATGTTGACAGGTTGGGGGATTTAGCCTGAAAAAAACTACATTACCATGTTGGTGATAATAACGAACTTCTCTGTTTCATTTTATAAACAAGAAAATAGGGGACAAAAAGTTCAATGTCTTTTCTAAGATCAATCACTTAGCAAACATCAGATTCCTAGACTGCAAGTCAGTTCTTTTTCAACTGGTCATACTGTCTTTATACATAGACAAAATAGAAAATTTCTATTCATCTTTCCTTGCTCAAGAAAGTTAACATGATCCTTAGTATTGAAGTAGGTCATTCACACCCACTCCATGCACAATTGTTCTGGGGTAAAGCTATATTACAATTTGTAATTCATTTATTTGTTTCACTTTGATTATGAGTCCTGGGCCCTGTATATACTTTAGGTACTTGGAAGTTGTTAGATACTATTCATACAAACACTAAATGTAAATCTAGAGACAATAAAGGAATGCTGCTTAAAGTGCTAGTGTAGAGGGGACCCCAAAATTCTGAAAATCCTTGAAGGAGAAAATCTCCTTCAACTTTGCCTCAATGAGGGACCCTGCCCTGAGGGACAAACAGTTTCATCCTTTTTATCTAGGTGGGGTTGGCTCAGTCCTGAAACTCATTGAATTCAATTAAAATTCCAGCTCATGCTGAAACCCAATGATGAGCCAACTTGGGACCCCATTCATGAGCCCCCTTCAGCTTGTAGCCAAAGCTCCCATTATAAAAAGAGCCAAACTAAAATTCTCTCTTTGCAGAGGTTTTAAACATGTCAGGTCGATGCTTGGCATCCCAAGGAGCTTCTGTTCACTGGAATACTCTTTCCAGTGCCATCCTCTCTTTAGCCTCACCTATTTCCTAACCAGACTTTATGTCTCTCTGTCAGGATTTCTAACCTTATTTCCAATCTGCATAATAAACCTCTTTTATCGATATAGGTTTTTGGGTCTGTAAATACTTTTATAGAGAACCTCTTCCCTGCCAGAAGGGAGTCCCAAAACTCCCTGCCCTTGTGCTTCAATCCCAAGGGATTGCAGTGGAACCAAACCTCTCTATTTGGTTCCCTAAACCCTGAACCTGCCATTAGACTTTATCATTTAACTCCCTGACCACCAGAAACCCTAATTTCATTTTAGTTACCTAAATCTAAACCTCATCACTAGGATGAAATTGAAGTAAAGGAATTTTTGATAACTGGAATATAAAACAATATTCCCTAATAAAGAAAACCATTCAAGTGTAAAATAATTTCCAAAAGGAATTAAATATCATATATTTGTATTATTTAAAGCTATCCTGAAAAAATCAACTATGTTATCTCCTGCAGGGGACAGACTTATATTAGAAGAGGCAAGACAATACACATTAGTGAATATCTCTAACTCTCTCTTTCTTTCTCTCTCTCTCTCTCTCTCTCTCTCTCTCTCTCTCTCTCTCTAAGTAACATCCACCTGCCTTAAAAAAAATCTCTCTTCCAAATAGCTTTCTTTTGCTCACAGCAGGAATTGTGCTTAAGTAAATATACTTTCAAAATTTCAATATATGCTCTTCTGATAAAATTCCCTGGAATCTTAGTAATTACAATTGACTTTAAAGGCTAATTCTTACTATTATTTATAAATTTTTACTAGGCTATCAAGAGTTTTCTTATTTAAGAGAGATATCAGTAATAGATTTCAGAAGTAGAAGGAAACTTTCTGAAATAAATGCTAATCCATGGTAATTTATAATTAATAAACATCCTCATATGTTAACATGAAAAACTACACTTAGAGACATAAGAATTAAGCTTGAACACTTGTCCCTAAATTCTTATAAAACCAGTTTTACTTTTTTCAGTCTAGATGTCCTGTGCTGTCTTTTTGCTGTTTTCTACTAGGGCACAGATTGGATAGAGCTTGGCACTTTGATTCAGAGATATCTGAGTTTAAATTCTCCTTCATTTACTTCCTAACTTTGTGACACCAGGGCAATTAATGTAAATTCTTTGTGCTTCTGTTTCTTCTTGTATAATATTTTCCCAGAGTAACCTGCTTGCACCACTAAAGAATGAACAACACATAGGTGTCTATTTGGCTATTCTAGAAGATAACAAACTGTTGTATATTTGGTGGCAATAGACCAGAAGAAGTTTGGATTATTTTTAGCTTAGCTCAAAATAGTAACAAAAATATTTTAGAGGACTGAAGGACTTTGGATTTTTTGTGATTCTGGTCTAGTTACTTAGTCCTACTTGCTTCAGTTCTTTTGTGCAAAAAGAGCTGGGAAAGGAAACAGAAACCTACTTTAATATCTTTGCAAACAAAGCCACAAATAGGATCCCAGAATATTGAATATGGCTAAAATGATGAATAATAATGTTAGCAAAAACTTTCATGGTTTAATGCAGTTTATTGATTCCATATTTGATTGATTACTAAGAAAAGAAAGAGGAAGATAGGGCAAAAGTGTTAATACTAATGTTTAAGTGAATGATATTCCAAAAGGCTAATGAACTTGGTATTCAGCCAAGAATAATTTACCCAGCAAAAATGAGCATCTTTTTCTAGGGAGAAAGATGGACATTCAGTGAAATAAATGAATTCCATCTATTCTTGATGAAAAAAACAGATCTAAACAAAAAGTTTGATCTCCAAATACAGAACTCAAAAGATTTCTAAAAAGGTAAAAAGAAATCTTGAGAACTATATTTCTGCCATAAAAGATATATAAAGAAAATATTTATAATTTGTTTTAGAAACTAGAGGTGGAAAGGAAATTGTACCAGAAAAATATATCTTTATCTCTTTTAATTAGATCAATGTTTGATTTTGCTTGATCTGAGATGAAGATGGCTACCCCTGCTTTTTTGGCTCCACCTGAAGCATAATAGATTCTGTTCCAATATTGATATTGCTTAATTATCTAGTTTCCATGTATTTTTGGTCTATTTCCCCTGGCTTTTTATTAAATGTAATTTTAATTGCATTGTGGTCTGAAAATGATGAATTTACTATTTCTGCCTTAATGCATTTGATTTTGAGGTTTTTATGTCCTAGTATATGATCAATTTTTGTATAGGTTCCATGAACTGCTGAGAAGAAAGTATATTCCTTTCTGTCTCCATTTAGCTTTTGCCAAAGATCTATCATATCAAACTTTTCTAGTATTCTATTTACCTCTTTGACTTCTTTCTTTCTTATTTATTTTGTGGTTTGATTTATCTAATTCTGAGAGTGCAAGATTGAGATCTCTCACTATTATAATGTTGCTGTCTATTTCTTTTTGCAGCTCTCTTAATTTCTCTTTTAAGAATTTAGATGCTGCACCACTTAGTGCGTATATGTTTAATATTGATATTGCTTCATTATCTATGCTACCCTTTACCAGGATATAATGCCCTTCCTTATCTCTTTTAATTAGATCAATTTTTGTTTTTGCTTGATCTGAGATGAGGATGGCTACTCCTGCTTTTTTTTTACTTTTAGTTTGAATGTATCACCCTGTTTCAGGTGTGTTTCCTGTAAACAACATATAGTAGGATTCTGACTTTTAATCCAGTCTGCTAATTGCTTCCTCTTTATGAGGGAGTTTACCCCATTCACATGTATTGTTAGAATGACTAATTCTATATTGCTTGCCATCCTGTTAACCCTTACTTATATTTTTCTCCTTTTCTTCCCTCTTACCCCCCTACTGAGTATTAAACTTATGATGTATATAGATAGATAGATAGATAGATAGATAGATAGATAGATAGATAGATAGATAGATGTATAACCCATATCAGATTGCTTGTTGTATTGCAGAAGAAAGGAGAGAAGGGAAAAGAAAAAAAATGTAACTGAAAAATATTACAAAAGTGAATATTGAAAGCTAGATGTACATGTAAATGAAAAAAAAAAAACAGTATAAAAATATCCCTTGCATTGAGCCTGTCTCATGACATGAACATTAGGATCCACCTGAAGAATGGACTCTCTTGGATTTTTCTTTACTAAAGTATCCTCTTCCTCAGCACATTGCTCATAGAGTTGATTCTTCCAATCTGTCTGCTCATTCCCTTTTTTTCTGTTTCTTGTCTTTGATGTAAGATCAAATGTAATAATCCATAGTCCCAAATTTTATGGATTTATTTTATAAATTTGCTACCCTCCCAACTTTACTAATATTTATCAACCCATCTCCCACATAAGGGCCAAAGAAAAAAGCAATAAAAGAAATATAATAACTCAACAATCGAATTGATTCCACTTTAAATATTATAAAATTATATGAGATAAACACAATACCTTTTGGATAGACTAAGGCACCAGATGATAATACCATGTTTTACTAATTATCATGCTTTTTCTCTTAGAGTGATACACCTATTGATTTGAAGCTTTCCCATCAATATAAATTGCACATGTGAAGTACGTGTGTATGTGTGTGTGTGTATACATATATATATATATACATATAGTCAGATAGACAAAGATTATGTAGATATATATGCATAGATACATGTTGCTTGCAATACTTATAAGTATATTATGACAAAAAGTCAAACATTCAAATTTTCATTGTTTAATTAGGACAAAATACAGAACTCTTGTATCTACATGAATTGTCCTCTTTTTCTAGAATGATTCTGAGTCTTTTGCTACTGGTAACCAGGGCAACCTTAACTATTTTTTCCTCACAGAAGTAGAACTAATGATTTCTTTGATAAGACACATAGCACTCCACTGTTTGAAACAAAATCGGAAACACCTTAACTCAAGTAAAGATTCAGACTTAAGGAAGAATTCCTTTTTTTTTTTTTTTTTTTTTTTTTCTCCAGATTCCCTAACAAGTAAGAAATATTGTAGTAACATGATGTCATGGAAAAATATCCAAATTTTAATAAGACAACTAGCCTTCATATCTTATCTAGTACATATACTAATGTAACTATAAACAAATGACATATCATAATATCAGTTAAAAAGAAGCTTTAGCATACTTCATGGATTATGAGATAGATTTGCAAATCTAAAAAATATTGCATAAATTAGAAGATTTCTAATTCCACATGCTTTTCAAGATACGTTATTAAAACAAGAAAAATAATATTTTAAAAATTCAACTTTTTAGCAAGTTTTGTCTCTCTCTTTTTGCATTCTCATTAATTATTATCTGGACCAGATAGTTTTCATTACAAGTAGAGAGAAGAAGGAAAATACTTTGTAATTGAATTCTCTAAAAAAAAAAATACATTAACTATAAAAGCTACCAAATTTCTCCTCTGTTCTGGATAGCTAACCATGACCACTAATTTCTGTTCCCCAAATTAACTTGGGAGAGTAAGAGTCATCTCAGCATTCCTGAGCTTTTCAAACTCATTGTTTGTGTGTTTTCTTCTGATGCATTTGGAACAGTGCCCTGCAAAATTGATTGATTCATTTATTAAAATTAGACTAATAATGAAGTGCCTAGTTTGAAAAATAGAGTTCAACATCAAATGTTAAGTAATAATAAAAATACGGGTTGCTCCTGATTTCTTTGTACTGTGACCAGAGTCCTTAAAGGTAAACAATGAATATCAGTTAGTTTAGGTTCAAGTAAGACATTTGATACCTAAAGAAAAAATCAGTGGGAAAGTGAATAAAGCAGTAGTCACATTTCTGAAGAATGAAGTCAGTAGATTGCAAGTGACAGGTTCAATTACTAGCCTATGGACCAATGACATATCTTCCTTAAACTCTGAGAAATGGGCATTGGGAAAAGGATGAATAACTCTTAAGGTTTGGAGAAAATATGTAACCATTCAGGTGGAAAATTAGCAATTACATTTTATGCCATCAGTAATAACTATTTCAACAAAGATCTTAGCTTAATGTCAGACTGTTTGACAGTATATCAAGCATTACACCTTTGTTCAATCAGTGGCCATATCCCTCAGTGTGATACTGAGCTGTTTAGTTCAAATGTGGCTTGTTCAGTGATAAGCAAGATGGCTGACATCTGTTGCAAAAGTATTCAAAATCAATCTATTTCACATATTTAAACTATTTCACAGTTTAAATGTGGATTGTTGAAAAGAACAAATTTATTTAAAAGTTGGGCAGTTACAATTTGTAGGATGTTTCTTCTGCTGATATATTTTTTTTTCATCTCAGCAACTAATGGAATTGGCCTTATATAAATAAAATCATCATAAGAGTGAAAAGCTCTATACACATCACTGATAATTCAGAATAATTTGGTGGATTGGAATTCCTTGCTTTTAAATATAATTTTAAATTAGAATTTCAATTTATGATGATAGCTTCCAAGTTTATAATTGATAGATCAAATATAAAAGACTATCAGAATTGATTTTTATACCTGAATGTTTTTCTCATATATTTTATTTCCAAATTGGTATAAAATATTGCTATTAGTGTGCACAAATTGTGCTTAAGTGTGAATTGGTAATTATCTTCCTATCCATTTTTTAACATAAACATGATAATGCATTAAAAATTGCCTTTTAGAAGATATAACCATGAGAAAGTGTTATGTAATCTTAATATGCTGAATTAGTAGTCAAGATATCCTGTGTTCAAATTCTGTCTTTGACTTTAATTAGCAGTGTGATAATGGACAAATCACTTAACTTTGTAAGGATAAAAACTTTAAGATATTAATTGCCCATTTGTGGCAAAGATAATGGTAGTGGTGGTATTTCCATGCTATTCCTCTACAAAGAGGAAGTTGCATCTGAATTTTTCCTCTATCATTTGTAGACCTCATTAAAAAGTTGAAGGTAGTGGGGAATAGACCTAAGTATGTCAAATTAAATTCAATGACTTCAGTGGGCTGGAAAATGCACTAATTAAGTATCTTAAGGAGTTAATTTCATTATATACAGCAACAAATTCATGAATCTTTTGTATATATGTTCCTTAAGAAATTTTAATTTTTGCACTAGCTCATAAAATGTTAATTTTATAACAATGTGTTAGTAGTAGAAGCAAATTTTTCAAGAAACAATTAACAACAGCTTATTGTCTTCTTAAAGCTCAGGTAGGCAAACCATTATATTTTCCTGGAACAAGAGTAAACATTCCTCAAGACTTTCCCCTAGGCTAGAAAAGGACTTGCTTGCTATCAGAAACTGTCATCTTTTCTAAAGCTGTGGCCATGCAATATAAACCTAAATGCAGAAGAAATATGGACATATCTTACTTTCCAGTATAATCTTGTTCCTGAAAAAGTTGTTTTAAAGTAACAACTTATAAAACAAATACAGCTGAAATGTGTTAGGAGCAATTCATGTTTTATATAGTGTATTGAGATTTTCAAAAAGTTCTTCTCAAAGCATTTCTGCAGGCAAAAGATAAAATTATTAGATAGGTAGTAGATAGATAGCAGGAATATTATTTCTCCTTTTTAAAAATGAGGAAACTGCAGCATAGAAAAGCTAATGTCTTTCTCAGGACATCAACATTTAATCTCTGAGAGAACTTTCCCCGATATGTTTTGCTTTCCTTTCTAGGACAAGATTTTTTTTTAATACAAATATGATTTTAGAGGTAAATACATTGTTATAATATTAATAACTAAATTTATTCAGATACAATAAAAAACTTTTCTTAATTGAGTTTGCTTAAAAAGATCTTTCCCTAATCTGGGAATACTTTCAGGTTTTTCCTTCTTCCTCATCTTTAATATTTTCTAATCTTCATAATCTGATATTTTGAAGCTAGTTATTGTTGAACATGATAATTTTTTAGAGGTTCTATACATGTGAAAATAGTATATTCTCCTTCTTCTTCATTGGAAAGTTACCAAGTATGACACTGTCCAGCTCCAATTAGAGTTTAAAAAAGTATGAACTCAGTAATATTTCACTTCTTTATTTTTTTTTAATTCCCTGAAAAAAAATTCCTAGCAACAATTTCAGTGCAGTATAATAATTCTTTCTTCTTCACTAGGTTGTCATTAATTGTATGCTATTAATGAAACTGAAAGACCTGCAGTTAGTGGACTTATTTGACAATGGCAGTAAATAACTCCTTAGTCAATAATGATACAAGCAGACCAAAAGAAGAATATTTCCAAAACCATAGAAAATGTAATGAAACACTCTATTCAGCTATTGATTCACAAATATTTACATCCTTCCTTGAGCCAAAACAAATGTAATTGTAATGCCACACATCCTTCCGAAAGCTTAAAGAAGAAAATAATTTTGCTCTACAACTTTGGCAAATAAAATATATAGAGTTCTTCAGAATTATCCTATTGAGAAAGAGATATCCTATTCTATTCAAGCAAGTCACTTCTAGAAAGTCATGAACTGCAAACCAGAAAGAAATCATCCTAGGAAAAGTAAATGTTTTAATATTATTGATAACTGCGTTAATCATTTCACAAAACTTTTAATTTTCAAATTGGTGTGCGTATTTAATATAATCCTTTACTTTTTATTATCTCTTTTTGGATAGAGATACATAAGTAAATAGAATGATTTCTAAAATGAAATAAAATATTAGCCTTTGATTGTGCCTGAAGCTGCCCAATTGAATTGTAAGGGAAAATCCAATTTGAACCACTCAGTTTTGCCCATGTGTATAGGGACATTCCAACATTAACTGGAACTTTTACCAAACTGAGAAAACTTTTGAGTTCAAACAGACATTGAAAACTGCAAGTCATTGTTCTTGTCACAGATTGGCAAAAGTTTCAATTCATGCAAAGTTCATATAAAAGAAAAAGACCAGTTGGATTTCATAAGTATTCCAAATAGAACATAGCTTTTGAAAGCATCAGGGCACCTCATCTATTTAGCATCACCAGAGTATGAATTGATTTTTAACATAACTGAAAGTTATTATTTTAGTTTCTAAAGAAGTTTATTTTATTTAATTTTTAAATGATAGCTAAGATCTATTATTCACATCCTTATTTACTTAAGCAGGATGTACTGTGTCTAATTTAAGCTTTTCTTGATGACTCAAAGTCATTATAAATATAAATGATAAATTGAAGCAATGACAATTGAAATGTGAAGAGTCCTTACTTTACAGAACACCAAACTGATGTGTTCTGATAGCATGTCGATTTTCTGTTCTAACATAGACAGTTTATTCTGTTTATTTTATATATATATATATATATATATATATATATATATATATATATATATATATATATATATATATATATATATATATATATATATATATATATATATATATATATATATATATATATATATATATATATATATATATATATATATATATATGTAGAAGAGGGCTGGAACTCTGAAAAGATATACTTGAATCAAGGACAGCAGGGTGTTTATAGTTAAGCACCTACTCAGTGTGAGATAATGGTTTTCTAAATATATACTTAATGTGATAGTGATGCAATGGGCAGATGGCACATGCTCAGTTGTTATAGTGATATAATTGTACTGAGGTATTTAAGAGAGAGTCTCTCAGAGACAGAGAGAGAAGGAGTATCTCAGACACAGACACAGAAGAAGAATCACAGTGGAAACTCCAGATTCCAGACTCCAGACTCCATCTTTGACCAGCCTCATGGTGTTCCTGCATTCATCACTTCTCCGCCTAAAGACCGAGGTCTTGTCCAGAGAGCCTCCAGAAAGCTAGCCCAGCCATTACATTTTGGTGCCCAATGTGGGGCCATGATGAGGCTGGTAAAAAATGGAGTCCGGAGTCTGAAATCTGGAGTCTCGAGTCTTCTCTGTGTCTGTCCCTGTGACTCTTTCTTAAATACCTCAGTACAATTATATCAACTGCCAACTGCCTATTACATTACCATCACATTAAGTATATGTTAAGAGAACCATTATCTCACACTGAGTAGGTGCTTAACTATAAGCACCTTGCTGTCCTTGATTCAAGTAGACTTTTTCAGTGTTCTGGCCCTCTCCATTTATATACAAAATCCATATTTATGTGGCTTAATCTATTTTTTATGTTCTTTGGACAGGACATATATCATGACTTTTTGTATATAGGGTGAATATTTATAATCTCTTTATCTCTGTCTCTTTGTTTTTCTCACATACATAATTTCAAAAAGTTAGATAAATAAGAAAAAAGTTTCTTAAATAATAAACAAATTAAAAAGGTTATTGCCTACAATATATACATACTTATGTGAGCATACAAACAAATTTCTATCCTATCTATTGCCAAACTAACATGAAAAACTATATACCACATCCACAGTGTCCACACAGCTCTCTGTCTACCTCTCATGCACACCTGCATTGGGAAGGAAATGATTCGCTGTGATTTTTTTTTTCCTTAGATTTTCCAATCAGGATTCCATCTGAAATGTTTTCAAAATTTATTTGAAGATAATTTTTGGGGGGAGTGGAAGTTTGTTATAATTTTGTACCTTTGATACCTTGCTACATAAGATATTTTATCCACAGGACAAGATTTAAACTTTTCAAAAGCAGCTATTGTGTTTTCCACTTAAGTCGTCTTTCTATTTGACAAAACATTCTACCTTCATTAAGAAGTCACAGTATAAAATGAATTCAACATTCTATATTATCCTGGTTTCCTCCTACTACTAAAATTCTATGATGATACAACACATTAAAATATGGTTTTATAAAATATAGTAATTATGAAATTGTTACTCAAATAGGTAACTCCTAAATGAACTCTTTGATAGTTCATTTTTCAGGTGCCTTCACAATTTACTTCTGAGTTTATAGCTGGTTGTCTCTGCAGTATTTTTTTAAATTAATTTTATAATTATGATTTTTTTTGACAGTATATATGCATGAATAATTATTTTTTTATAACATTCCCCTTATATTCTTTTTTCCGAGTTTCCCCTCCCACCCCCAACTCCCTCCCCTAGATGACAGGCAATCCCATACATTTTACATGTGTTACAGTATAACCTAGATATAATATATGTGTGTAAATCCAATTTTCTTGTTGCATGTTAAGAATTGGATTCCGAAGGTATAAGTAACCTGGGTAGATAGACAGTAGTGCTAATATTTTACATTCAATTCCCAGTGTTCCTTCTCTGGGTATAGTTGTTTCTGTCCATCATTGATCAGTTGGAAGTGAGTTGGATCTTCTTTATGTTGAAGATATCCACTAGCATCAGAATACATCTTCATACAATATTGTTGTTGAAGTGTATAGTGATCTTCTGCTTCTGCTCATTTCACTCGGCATCAGTTCATGTAAGTTTCTCCAAGCCTTTCTGAATTCATCAAGCTGGTCATTTCTTACAGAGCAATAATATCCCATAGCCTTCATATACCATAATTTACCCAACCATTCTCCAATTGATGGACATCCATTCATCTTCCAGTTTCTAGCCACCAAGAAGAGAGCTGCCGTAAACATTTTGGCACACACAGGTCCCTTTCCCCTCTTTAGTATTTCTTTGGGATATAAGCCCAGTAGCAGCACTGCGAGATCAGAGGGTATGCACAGTTTGATAACTTGTTGAGCATAGTACCAAATTGTTCTCCAGAATGGTTGGATTCTTTCACAACTCCACCAACAATGTATCAGTGTCCCAGTTTTCCCATATCCCCTCCAACATTCATCATTATTTGTTCCTGTCATCTTAGCCAATCTGACAGGTGTGTAGTGATATCTCAGAGTTGTCTTAATTTGCATTTCTCTGATCAATAGTGATTTGGAACACTCTTTCATATGACTGGATATAGTTTCAATTTCATTATCTGAGAATTGTCTGTTCATATCCTTTGACCATTTATCAATTGGAGAATGGTTTGATTTCTTATAAATTAGGATCAATTCTCTATATATACTGGAAATGAGACCTTTATCAGAAACTTTAACTGTAAATATATTTTCCCAATTTGTTACTTCCATTCTAATCTTGTTTGCATTAGTATTGTTTGTACAGAAACTTTTAAATTTGATGTAGGCAAAATCTTCTATTTTGTGATCAATAATGATCTCTAGTTCTTCTGTAGTCATAAATTCCTTTCTCCTCCACAGGTCTGAGAGATAGACTATCCTCTGTTCCCCTAATCTATTTATGATCTCATTCTTTATGCCTAAAGCATGGACCTATTTTGATCTTATCTTGGTTTATGGTGTTAAGTGTGGATCCATATCTAATTTCTGTCACATTAATTTCCAGTTTTCCCAATAGTTTTTTTTCAAATAATGAATTTTTATCCCTAATGTTGGTATCTTTGGGTTTATCACACAATAGATTGCTATAGTTATACCTTTTTTTGTCCTTTGTACCTAATCTGTTCCACTGATCGACCTGTTTATTTATTAGCCAATACCAAATGATTTTGGTGACTGCTGCTATATAATATAGCTTTAGATCAGGTACACCTAGATCACCTTCCTCTGACTTTTTTTTCATTAGTTTCCTTGCAATTCTCCACCTTTTATTCTTCCATATGAATTTTGTTGTTATTTTTTCTAGGTCATTAAAATAGTTTCCAGCCAAGATGGCAGCATTGAGGCAGACAGCTGCTTGAGCTCCACGCTTTCTCTCAGGTATACCTAGACCACCTTCATCTGACTTTTTTTTTTTGCCATTAATTCCTTTGAAATTCTCGACCTTTTATTCTTTCATATGAACTTTGTTGTTATTTTTTCTAGGTCACTAAAATAGTTTCTTGGGAGTCTGATTGGTATAGCACTAAATAAATAGATTAGTTTGGGGAGTATTGTCATATTTATTATATTCGTTCGGCCTATCCTCAAGCACTGGATGTCTTTCCAATTATTTTAATCTTACTATATTTTTGTGGCAAGTGTTTTGTAATTTTGCTCATATAATTCCTGACTTTTCTTTGGAAGATTGATTCCTAAATATTTTATACTCTCAACATTTGTTTGGAATGGAATTTCTCTTTGTATCTCTTGCTGTTGCATTTTGTTGGTGATGTATAAAAATGCTGAAGATTTATGTGGATTTATTTTGTACCCAGAAACTTTGGTAAAGTTGTGAATTATTTCTAATAACTTTTTATTAGAATCTCTGGGGTTTTCTAAGTATACCATCATATCATCTGCAAAGAGTGACAGGTTGATTTCCTCATTACCTACTCTTACTCCTTTAATCTTTTTCTTCACTCTTATTGCCAAGGCTAGCATTTCTAATACACTATTGAATAGTAATGGTGATAGTGGAAACCCTTATTTCACTCCTGATCTTATTGGGAAAGGTTGCAGTTTATTTCCATTACATATTAGCTTACATATATGCTCCTGACTATTCTAAGGAATAGTTTATTTATTCCTATACTTTCAAGCGTTTTTAGTAGGAATGGATGTTGGATTTTATCAAATGCTTTTTCTGCATCTATTGAGATGATCATATGGTTTTTATTCATTTTATTATTAATATGGTCAATTATACTAATAGTTTTCCTAATATTAAACCAGCCCTGCATTCCTGGTATAAATCCTACTTGATCATAATGTATTATCCTGGGGATGATTTTCTGAAGTCTTTTTGCTAATATCTTATTTAAGATTTTAGCATCAATATTTATTAAGGAGACTGGTCTATAGTTTTCTTTCTCAGTTTTCGATTGACCTGGTTTAGGTATCAGTACCCTGTCTGTGTTATAAAAGGAATTTGGCAAGACTCCTTCATCCCCTATTTTTCAAATAGTTTGTATAACATTGGGGCTAATTGTTCTTTAAATGTTCGGTAGAATTCACATGTAAATCTATCTGGTCCTGGGGATTTTTTCCTGGGGAGTTGATTAATAGCTTGTTCTATTTCTTTTTCTTAAATGGGATTATTTAAGCCATTTATCTCCTCCTCTGTTAACCTAGGAAGCCTATATTTTTGGAGGAAGTCATCCATTTCACTTAAGTTATCAAATTTATTAGCATAAAGTTGGGCAAAGTATCTCCTTATTATTTTTCTAATTTCCTCTTCTTTGGTGGAAAGATCCCCCTTTTCATTTGTAACACTAACAATTTGAATTTTCTCTTTCCTTTTTCTGATCAGATTTACCAAAAGTTTATCTATTTTATTGGCTTTTTCATAAAACCAACTCTTGGTTTTATTTATTAGTTCAATAATTTTTTACTTTCAATATTATTGATTTCTCCTTTTAATTTTAGTATTTCAAGTTTGATTTTTGGTTAGGGGTTTTTAATTTGGTCTTTTTCTAGCTTTTTAAGTTGCAGGCCCAATTCATTAATCTTCTCTTTCTCTATTTGTTCAAATAAGCCTCTAAAGATATAAAATTTCCCCTTATTACCACTTTAGCTGCATCCCACAGATTTTGGTATGATGTCTCATCATTGTCATTATCTTGTGTGAAGTTATTAATTGTTTTTATAATTTGTTGTTTCACCCAATCATTCTTTAAGATGAGATATATATTTTTGTCTGTGTGTATATTTCTCTTTTACAGCAAGATGAAATTTTACAGGGAAGAAATAAAATATACATATAAAATAGAATATCAAATATATTTTTATTACTAGTTTCCAAGTTAAAGTCCCTAGGAACTGAATTGGCACTCTATACCAGGCAGCAAGAAATTTTTAAGGCACTGCTAAGTGAACACTTATTCAAAACAAGTGGTGACAGCTTATACAAAAGAATGAAAATGAATAAGGAATTTAATGTTATCCATAAGGAATATTGAATAGACTATTACTTGGATATATATATATATATATATATATATATATGTATATATATATATATACATTTAGATAGATAGATATATAAATATAGACAGATATTTATATGTATCTCTCTCTCTCTCTCTCTCTCTGTATATATATATATATATATATATATATATATATATATATATATATATATATATATGTAAAAACCTCTAAACATTTGAGAAAAAATATATGGAAAACATGTAAAAAAAAGGTGTTATAAAATGCATTCAGGAAACAAGTGTGATTAGTTCAAATAAAAACAATAATATGTGTAATATTCTCTTTAAAATGTTATATTCTCTTGTTGGGGTTTTCTTGGGGTCTCTGGAGGCATTCTTCCTTTCAGTTCAGTAATAACCCCAAATGCAACCAGGTGTTAAAGTCCAAATCCTTTATTGTTTCCTTCAAAGTCTTATCTCCTTCACTTAGCTCTTGGCTAGTTTTTCTGGAGGCTTTCCGGATCTTGTTTTCAGTGGAGAAGTGAAGGAGGACAGCCTGCCACCACTTCTCTGGTGTTCCCTCATTCTCATTTTGGCTGAGTTTGTCCAAGCTTATATGGCCTCTTATCAAAGGTGTGAATGTTGTAGAACTATAGTAAGAAATAATGCCATGCACTGAACTAGAGAACTGTTAAATGACATACTAAATAATCATTGTCTCTATCAATTCCACTGACTTAGCACCTTTTTTCACGTTCTGGCCCATAACATCTCCAACTTTCTTTTGTTCTAGAACATACGTGGCTATGACCTCCCTGACTTCTCAAGGAGGTCAGAATCCCAAAAAAGGAGGTGATCATGCCTTCCCTGACATCTCAGGAAGGGAGATGAAAACATCAGAGGAAATGGGAAATCAAATCAGATTAGCAGGTTTATGAATGGTCTCATTCTTAAAACAGATATACATAAATCCATCAATATTGGAGGTATCCCACATAATTACATAAATTACATGAGCACATAGTAACACAGGCTAGTAGTGATGTAACAAATAACATGAATCAACATGAGGAATTATACATATCCTTAAGTCCTAGAAATAATCCAAAAATCATTCCTGCAAGTTTTAAAGTCCTGCAATAGTCTTATTATGTGTTAGGGAATCAAATGATTTCTGCTGGTTTTCAAGTACTGCAATAATCTTTACAACAATTTTTCATAATATAGTCAGTTATGCTAATAGTTTTCCTAATATTTAACCTGCCCTTCACTCCTGGTATAAATTCTACTTGGTCGTAGTGTATTATCCAAGAGATGATTTTCTGTAGTATTTTTGCTAAGATTTTATTTCAGATTTTTGCATCAATGTTCATTAGGAAGAATGGTCTATATGTTTCTTTCGCTGTTTTCATCCTACTTGGTTTAAGTATCAGTAACATGTCTGTGTCATCAAAGGAATTTGGTAGGACTTCTTCATTCCCTATTTTTTCAAATAGTTTATATAGCATTGGAGCTAATTGTTCTTTAAATGTTTGGTAGAATTTATATCTAAAGCCATCTGGTCCTGGGGATTTTTTTAGGGACTTGATTAATTGTTCATTCTATTTCTTTCTCTAAGATGGGGCTGTTTAACCAATTTAGATCTTCTTCTGTTAATATGGGCAACACATGTTTTTGAATGTATTCATCAATTTAAATTAAGTTATCAAATTTATTGGCATAAAGTTGGGCAAAGTAACTCCTAATTATTGCTCTGATTTCCTCTTCATTAGTGGCAAGGTTTCCCTTTTCATTTTTAAGATAACAATTTGATTTTCCTCTTTCCTTTTTCTAATCAAATTTACCAAGGGTTTATCTATTTTGTTGTTTTTTTCATAACAGTAACTATTAGTTTTATATATTAATTCAATGTTTTTTTTTTTTTTTTTTACTTTCTATTTTATTGATCTTTCCTTTTATTTTTAGAATTTCAAGTTCAGTGTTTGAGGATTATTAATTTGCTTTTTTTTTCTTTTCTTTTCTTTTTTTTTTTTTTTTTTAGCTTTTTTGGTTGAAAGTCTAATTCATTGATTTTCTCCTTCTATATTATATGCAAGTAAGTATCTAGCAACATAAAGTTTCCCCTCATTACCACTGCATCCCACACATTTTGGTGTGATGTCTCATCATTGTCATTCTCTTGGGTGAAGTTATTAATTGTGTTTATAATTGTCTGGTTCACCCAATCAGTTTTTAGGATGAGGTTATTTAGTTTCCAATTACTTTTTGGTCTGTTTTCCCCTGGCTTTTTTTTTTTTTTATTATATATATATATATATATATTTTATAATATTATCCCTTGTATTCATTTTTCCAAATTACCCCCCTCCCTCTATTCCCTCCCCCCGACGACAGGCAATACCATACATTTTACATGTGTTACAATATAGTCTAAGTACAATACATGTGTGTGAATATCATTTTCTTGTTGCACAATAAACATTAGAATCCGAAGGTACATGCAACCTGGGCAGACAGATTGTAGTGCTAACAATTTACATTCCCCTCCCAGTGTTTCTTCTCTGGGTGTATCTACCTCTGTCCATCATTGTTACAAAATCATGTGTTACAAAATAACCTACATACAATATATGTGTGTAAATACCATTTTCTTGTTCCACATTAATTATTAGCTTCTGAAGGTATAAGTAACCTGGGTAGATAGACAGTAGTGCTAACAATTTACATTCACTTCCCAGTGTTCCTTTTCTTGGTGTAGTTATTTCTGTCCATCACTGATCAACTGGAAGTGAGTTGGATCCTCTTTATGTTGAAGATTTCCACTTTCATCAGAATACATCCTCATACAGTATTGTTGTTGAAGTATACAGTGATCTTCTGGTTCTGCTCATTTCACTCAGCATCAGTTGATTTAAGTCTCTCCAGGCCTCTCTGTATTCCTCCTGCTGGTCATTTCTTACCGAGCAATAATATTCCATAACTTTCATATACCACAATTTACCCAACCATTCTCCAACTGATGGACATCCATTCATCTTCCAGTTTCTAGCTACAACAAAAAGAGCTGCCACAAACATTTTGGCACATATATGTCTCTTTCCGCTCTTTAGTATTTCTTTGGGATATAATCCCAGTAGTAGCGCTGCTGGGTCAAAGGGTATGCACAGTTTGATAACTTTTTGGGCATAATTCCAGATTGCTCTCCAGAATGGCTGGATTCTTTCACAACTCCACCAGCAATGTATTAGTGTCCCAATTTCCCCACATCCCCTCCAACATTTGTCATTATTTGTTCCTGTCATCTTAGCCAATCTGACAGGTGTGTAGTGGTATCTCAGAGTGGTCTTAATTTGCATTTCTCTGATCAGTAGTGATTTGGAACACTCTTTCATGTGAGTGGATATAGTTTCAATTTCTTCTTCTGAGAATTGTCTGTTCATATCCTTTGACCATTTATCAATTGGAGAATGGTTTGGTTTCTTATAAATTAGGGTCAGTTCTCTATATATTTTGGAAATGAGACCTTTGTCAGAACCTTTGTTTTTAAAAATATTTTCCCAATTTGTTACTTCCCTTCTAATCTTGTTTGCATTAGTATTATTTGTACAGAAACTTTTTAGTTTGATGTAATCAAAATCTTCTATTTTGTGATCAATAATGATCTCTAGTTCTCCTCTGGTCATAAATTCCTTCCTCCTCCACAAGTCTGAGAGGTAGCTTATCCTCTATTCCTCTAATCTATTTATTATCTCCCTCTTTATGCCTAAATCATGGACCCATTTTGATCTTATCTTGGTATATGGTGTTAAGTGTGGATCCATATCTAATTTCTGCCATACTAATTTCCAGTTTTCCCAACAGTTTTTTCCGAATAATGAATTTTTATCCCTAATGTTGGAATCTTTGGGTTTGTCAAAGATTAGATTGCTATAGATGTACCCTTTTTTGTCCTTTGTATCTAATCTGTTCCACTGATCTACTGGTCTATTTCTTAGCCAATACCAAATGGTTTTGGTGACTGCTGCTATATAATATAGCTTTAGATCAGGTACACTTAGACCACCTTCCTCTGAGTTTTTTTTCATTAGTTCCCTTGCAATTCTTGACCTTTTATTCTTCCATATGAATTTTGTTGTTATTTTTTCTAGGTCATTAAAATAGTTTCTTGGGAGTCTGATTGGTATAGCACTAAATAAATAGATTAGTTTGGGGAGTATTGTCATCTTTATTATATTCGCTCGGCCTATCCAAGAGCACTGAATGTCTTTCCAATTATTTAAATCTGATTTTATTTTTGTGGCAAGTGTTTTGTAATTTTTTTCATATAATTCCTGACTTTTCTTTGGTAGATGGATTCCCAAATATTTTATACTCTCAACATTTGTTTGGAATGGAATTTCTCTTTGTATCTCTTGCTGTTGCATTTTGTTAGTGATATATAAAAATGCCGAGGATTTATGTGGATTTATTTTGTATCCTGCCACTTTGCTGAAATTTTGAATTATTTCTAGTAGCTTTTTAGCAGAGTCTTTGGGGTTCTCTAAGTATACCATCATGTCATCTGCAAAAAGTGATAGTTTAATTTCCTCATTTCCTACTCTAATTCCTTGAATCTCTTTCTCGGCTCTTATTGCCGAGGCTAGCGTTTCTAGTACTATATTGAATAGTAATGGTGATAGTGGGCAACCTTGTTTCACTCCTGATCTTACTGGGAAAGGTTGCAGTTTATTTCTATTGCATATTATGCTTACTGACGGTCTTAAATATATACTCCTGATTATTCTAAGGAATAATCCATTTATTCCTATACTCTCAAGAGTTTTTAGTAGGAATGGATGTTGGATTTTGTCAAATGCTTTTTCTGCATCTATTGAGATGATCATATGGTTCTTATTAATTTGATTATTAATATGGTCAATTATATTAATAGTTTTCCTAATATTAAACCAGCCCTGCATTCCTGGAATAAATCCTACTTGATCATAGTGTATTATCTTGGAGATGATTTTCTGAAGTCTTTTTGCTAATATCTTATTTAAGATTTTAGCATCAATATTCATTAAGGAGATTGGTCTATAATTTTCTTTCTCAGTTTTCGATCTACCAGGTTTAGGTATCAGTACCATGTCTGTGTCATAAAAGGAATTTGGTAGGACTCCTTCATCCCCTATTTTTTCAAATAATTTATATAACATTGGGGCTAATTGTTCTTTAAATGTTTGGTAGAATTCACATGTGAATCCATCTGGCCCTGGGGATTTTTTCCTGGGGAGTTGATTAATAGCTTGTTCTATTTCTTTTTCTGAAATGGGACTATTTAAGCAATTTATCTCCTCCTCTGTTAATCTAGGGAGCCTATATTTTTGGAGGAAGTCATCCATTTCACTTAAGTTATCAAATTTATTGGCATAAAGTTGGGCAAAGTAACTCCTTATTATTTCTCTAATTTCCTCTTCATTGGTGGAAAGATCCCCCTTTTCATTTGTAAGACTATCAATTTGATTTTCCTCTTTCTTTTTTTTGATCAAATTTACCAAAGGTTTATCTATTTTATTGGCTTTTTCATAAAACCAACTCTTGGTTTTATTTATTAATTCAATAGTTTTTTTACTTTCAATTTTATTGATTTCTCCTTTTAATTTTTGTATTTCGAGTTTAATTTTTGGTTGGGGGTTTATAATTTGGTCTTTTTCTAGCCTTTTAAGTTGTAAGCCCAATTCGTTAATCTTCTCTTTCTCAATTTTCTTCAAATAAGCCTCTAAAGATATAAAATTTCCCCTTATTACCGCTTTAGCTGCATCCCAAAGATTTTGATATGATGTCTCATCATTATCATTATCTTGGGTGAAATTGTTAATTGTTTCTATAATTTGCTCTTTCACCCAGTCATTCTTTAAGATGAGATTATTCAGTTTCCAATTACTTTTTGGTCTATTTACCCCTAACTTTTTACTGAATGTAGCTTTTATTGCATTGTGATCTGAGAAGAAGGCATTTATTATTTCTGCCTTCCTACATTTAATTTTGAGATCTTTATGTCCTAGTATATGGTCAATTTTTGTATAGGATCCATGAACTGCTGAGAAGAAAGTATATTCCTTCCTATTGCCATTCAGTTTTCTCCAAAGGTCTATCATACCTAGTTTTTCTAATGTTCTATTTACTTTTTTTAATTTCTTTCTTGTTTGTTTTGTGGTTTGATTTGTCTAAATCTGAGAGTGCAAGGTTGAGATCTCCCACTATTATAGTTTTACTGTCTATTTCTTCTTGCAGTTCTCTTAACTTTTCCTTTAGAAAGTTAGATGCTATACCACTTAGTGCATATATGTTTAGTATTGATATGGCTTCATTATTTATGCTACCTTTCAGCAGGATATAGTTTCCTTCCTTATCTTTTTTAACGAGATCTACTTCTGCTTTTGCTTGATCTGAGATAAGGATAGCTACCCCTGCTTTTTTGGCTTTACCTGAAGCATAATAGGCTCTGTTCCAACCTTTTACCTTTACTCTGTATGTATCTCCCTGCTTTAAGTGTGTTTCCTGTAGGCAACATATTGTAGGGTTCTGCTTTTTGATCCAATCTACTATCCGTCTCCGTTTGATGGGATCGTTCATCCCATTTACATTTACAGTTAAAATTACTAATTCTGTATTTCCTGCCATCGTATTATCCCCAGATTATGCTTTTTTTCCCTTGACCCCCCTGATCCCCCTCCCCGATATTTAATTTACAGACCCCCCTTGTGACGCGCAACCCTCCCTCTTTTTTTTTTTTTTTTTTTAGGATCCCTCCCCCCTCCCTCCAAGTCCGTTCACTTATTCTCCTTTTCCTTTTCCCTTTTCCTCTCCCCCCTTTTAATGAGGTGAGAGAAAATTCTCTGAAAAACAAATATGTTAATTATTTACTCTTTGAGCCTCTTCTGATGAGAGTAAGATTCACACAATGATTCTCCCCCTCACTAAGTTCCCTCAGATATGGTGTATTTTCTATGTCTCTTCCTGGGATGTAGTTTCCCTCTTTTTATCACTCCTTCCCTTTACTACACCCCCCTTTTTTTCTTTTATATCAGTAAAATCAAATTATCCTTGAGTATTTTTTATATACCCACAACAGAGTTACAGTTCTCAAGGGTTCTGTGTACCTTTTTCTGTTTCTCTTCAGTCTTGTGGATGTAGATCAAATTTTTTGTTTAAGTCTGGTTTTTTTCTTAGAAACATATAGAATTCCTCTGTTTCATTGAATGACCATCTTCTTCCATGGAAAAAGATGCTAAACTTAGCTGGGTAGTTCATTCTTGGTTGCAGTCCTTGATCTTTTGCCTTTTGGAATATCAGGTTCCAGGCCCTTCTATCTTTTAATGTGGAGGCAGCCAGATCTTGGGTGACCCTTATTGTGGCACCTTGGTATTTAAATTGTTTTTTTCTAGCTGCTTGCAGGATTTTCTCCTTTGTGTGGTAATTCTGCAGCTTAGCCACAATATTCCGTGGTGTTCTTTTTTTAGGGTCTATTTCAGAAGGAGTTCGATGAATTCTTTCCACATCTACTTTCCCTTCTGTTTCTATTATCTCTGGACAGTTCTCTTTGATAATTTCCTGTAAAATAGAATCTAGGCTCTTTTTTTGGTCATAGTTTTCTGGAAGTCCAATAATCCGCAGATTATCTCTCCTAGATCTATTTTCCAGGTCTATAGATTTTCCCAGTAAGTATTTGACGTTGTTCTCCAGCTTCTCATTTTTTTGGTTTTGTTTGACTGATTCTTGGGTTCTCTGTGAATCATTCATTTCTATTTGTTCCATCCTGACTTTTAAGGAGTTATTTTCTTCTTTCACAGTTTTTAGTTCTTTTTGTAAATGCCCAATTTCGTTTTTAAATGAATTATTTTGCTCTATTGAATTTTTTTCCATTTCCCTAATTTTTTTTTTTTGAGAATTATTTTCTTTTTCCAATTCAGAAATTCTATTTTCTTGAGACTTTTTTATCTTTTCCAATTCAGAAATCCTACTTTCTTGTGTTTTTTTAACCTTTTCTAATTCACTAATTTTGTTTCCCTGCATCTCCTGTGAATTCTTTATTTTTTCCAACTCCAATTTCAGGACGTTGTTATTCTCTATCATAACTTCCCTTTCTTTTCCCCATTTTTCTTCGATCTCCCTCAATTTTTTAAGAGCTTCTTCTAGGAGAGAGTTATGTGATGGGGGGCAGGAATCGTTCCCCTTTAGGTTGTTATTTTCTGAATCTTTGCTGTTAACTTCCTCGGGGTTGGATACCCGCTCTTTCTCTGTATAGAAGGAATCTATAGTTTTTCTAGCTTTTTTGCTCATACTTAAAAAATGTTTTGGGGTCTGTCCCTGGGGTAGGAAATTATTTACTTCTTTACCAGCTTCCTCCCAGACCGGATGGATGCAGCGGCTCCTGCGCCTTAGCTAAGATAGAGCTCTGGGAGAGAGTTCCCCACCCCCTCCCTGGAAGTGCCTCAGAGGTGATTAGCACTACTGTGCTTCGAGGGCGTAGAATAGTGAAGACTGCAGGAAGCCCAGCCTATGTGTCCGGGTGGGGAGTGAATGTCTGCAGCAGGTGACGTGAGAAGCCCCTGCGCTCAAACTGGAAGTGTCAGCCAGAAACTGCGGTCCCTAGTTCAAAGGTTCCGCTTCTCTGGGACTTCCTGGAGCTGAGTTCCACTCCCTCCAGCTAAGCTAGGCAGTGTGTGTTGCCTTGGGCCGTATCCACCCACTTGTCAGTCTCTTAACTATTCTCAGGAGGTAGCTGTGGCCACACCCCCTGGTGTCAAGAGATTTGCTGAGTCACCCCCCAGGATCGGGGAAAATCTAATCTGAGTTTTAAAATATTTTGGCTTTCTCTTCTGAACTGCTAAATAATTAGCAGAGAAGAGCTAACAGCCTGTGCCAGATTCCTTTACCTCAGTGGCTTCTCTGATCCCAGAGCCCTTCCCAGCGCAATGGGCGCAGTGTGCCCCTACCCCACCGTCTGTGCTGGTCTTTCTTATTCCTCCCCTGAGCACTGACCTTTCCTGTTGAAACTCCAGATTCTCTTCAGCTGGTAAGTCGTGCTTCCAGTCCTTGTGGTATCTATCAGTCCTGAGCTAATTTTGAGACTTAATTTATCTAATTGGTTGTGAGGGAGTGAGGACGTTCACTGAGTCGTGTGTTTCTTCTCCGCCATCTTGGCTCCGCCCCCTCCCCTGGCTTTTTATTGAATGTAATTTTATTGCATTAATCTGAGATGATTGCATTTACTACTTCCACATTTGAATTTGAGGCCTTTATGTCCTAATATATAGTCAATTTTTGTGGAGTTCCATGAATTGCCGAGAAGAAAATGTACTCTTTTCTATCTCCATTCAGTTTTCACCAAAGATCTATCATACCTAACTTTTCCAGTGTTCTATTTACCTCTTTAACTTCTTTCTTACTTATTTTGTGGTTTGATAATAATTAAAGCCATAGAAACTATGCACAAATTAAAAAAAAAAAAGAGAGAGAGAAAATATTAGATGGAAGGAAATACAGAATTAGTAGTTTTAACCATGAATATGAATGGGGTAAACTTCCTCATAAAGCAGAGGTGGATAGCAGACTGGATTAAAATTTAGAATCCTACAATATGTTGTTTACAGGAAACACACTTGAAGCAGGGTGATAGATACAGAATAAAGGTAAAAGACTGGACCAGAATCTACTATGCTTCAGGTGAAGACAACAAATCAGGGATAGCCATCTTGATCTCAGATCAAGCAAAAGCAAAATTTGATCTAATTAAAAGAGATAAGGACGGGCACTATATCTTGCTAAGGGTTAGCATAGATAATGAAGCAATATCAATAATAAACATATATGCAGCAAGTGGTATAGCATCTAAATTCCTAAAGGAGAAGTTAAGAGAGCTGCAAGAAGAAATAGACAGCAAAAGTATAATAGTGGGAGATTTCAAACTTGCACTCTCAGAACTAGATTAAGAGAATAATCGTCTATGGACAAAAAGTTATAGAAGAGCTCTTTTTTTTTTTTTTTCTGGTGGAAGGATTGAGAATAGTTTGCTTGTTCCATATTTAATTAAGCTTTTTAATGCAATTAATATTTAGTTTAGTTAATGTCATTGCTTGGTTGTTTGATTATATAAATGTAGGACAATGTAACAATCTGTTAGTGTAATTTGAGTGGAGCTAGATAACTTCCAGATCTAAATATCTAGCTCTATACTCTCCTAAGATTTGAATTGCAGTCCAAGTCAATTTTGCAAAGAACACTCATTAACTTTCCATACAATTACTTCCTTATTTTGAATTGTTCTATCATTTTAAAGATACTATCACATCAAGATCAAAGATTTGCAACATCAACTTCATTATGGTGTTTTCACACTCACATTTAAATATATGATATTTGAAGATTTATACATTTGTCTTTATGATTGATTAATTAATAATGCTATATCACATATTACAGTTATATCTCATCCATAATATATTCTTACATTACCTACTTCTATTTTAATAGAAGAAAAAAAAAAGTACATGTATGAGCACCACTTGCCTCACACAGCACTTCCTCTTAAGATATATTAATTTTAAGTTCAGAATTACATCACCTAATAGCAAATTCTATAGCCAGGAGTCATTTGGTGAGATAGCGAGTTTTGCATATAATACAGGATTTTTTATATTTTAAAGAAACTAATAATAGATATTCAAAATTTCTCCCTTTGCAGTAATTGATAGTTCTACATATGTTTGATGAGGTGCTAACTGTTGGCCAACCTCTCTGTTTTGGTGTTTTCAGGTTAAAATTAGCATGAGAAGCAGAAAATAAATCCATAATCTGCTCTATCTCAGACTCAGAGGCTGCATTAAGAGATAATATACAAATCTTAAAATATTATATAAATGTGAGTTATTTATATGCATATGTTTTATGAGTCATCACTTAGCAGAGTGCTTGGAAAAATAATTTTATCTGAAGATCATGGGATTTAGAACTGAAAGGGCCCCCTTTTATGTTAAGTGTCTACTTTGTTTCTCTGCTACAGCTGATATTTGGAAGCATTGCCTAATAGTATAATTAAAAGTATATAAGTCTCAAGTCCAAATCCTGATTTTGAAATTTTAACTTTATGAATGTGAACAGGTAACTTTACTTTGTTAAATGTAACTATATCTCTACCACGGTATTAATAATGTTTGTACTTCTTATCTCACATGTTGATTCTAAAGGGATTAAAATTATCCTATCTACAATAGAAGAGAATGAGGCAAACCTCTGAGCCAATGGCATTTCATTAAAGAATTCATGGTATCCTCTGATAAAGTGAACTTCACATTTTCCTTACATCCTGAGATGCCTCCTCTTTCCAGGATCAGATTTTTGTAGGGGTAAATATCCACTCATTCTAGAATAATTATAATAAACATAGAATAATTCTATTGATTAGTATGTGATGCATAGGCTAAAATAAGGACTATAGCAACAGGGTCACAACTTAGGTAAAATAAGGAATATCTCCACACAAGATGGAAGGTCTTTTCCTTAATTTGGACATAAGCCATCATAGTCTGTGACCTTAGTGGCCAATATATGGTTATCTGCTCCTATTGAATGAATGATTGGTCTGAAAATACAACAATATTTTGATGAACTTTGCATGTAGTTGTCACTTCTACCATCCTGAGCTTGATCATTAATGAACAACAAGGGTGGAAAGACTTTAGTTGATTTCCTATAGTTAAGTAAACATAGAATTTTTAGCTCAGCTCTGGGTTTTAAATACAGAACTTTGATATAATTTTATCAAATTGATTGATGCTGATTGGAATAGAGATTAATTACTTCTCACAATTTTAAGGAAACAATCATGTAAACCTTTATATAACATAAAGCCTATATACTACAAATAAATCACTACTTTTGTATTTTAGTAAATGAAACTTCATTTTTGAATTGACATAAAACACATTTCATAAAGACCTATAAAGTCAAACATATACTGTAATTTTATAGGTGCTTCTTCTAACTCATAGAATATAGTTACCATTGGCCAAAAGTTTTATACATAAATTATCCATGCTGTTAATTAATGTCAATACTGAGTAACTTCAATGGGTCTATAGAATAAAGGAATTCTAAGTGAACTCATTTGAGATTAAATATTCAAATTTATGTTCTGAAAAATTAAAATAATAATAATAATAATAATTTTTGCTTGTAGAGACAGACCTAAAACCCATGGCTGCTGACTCTCAGTTCCTTTCAATTGTACTGTACTTCTCCATTAAATGTACAATGCATATTAAAACTACTTTTAGAATATTATTGAAATCAGAAACATTACTCATTAGTGATGGGTATTCTTAGATTCCAAAATACTTTTTTACTCATTTCTCCTGAGAGGTTGTCAGCAATAGCAGTGAATTTCATTTTCCATGTCAATTTTAAAGCACTAACACAATACAAAAGAAACTTGATCTCTAAAGAGGTTTTGATGTTGGCAAATTAACCTTTCCTTCCTGGCAACTGGGATTTCACCACACAATGAGCTAAAACTTTTGAATTTTGATTCTCAGTAAGAAACTCTGTCCCCAAGAGTTAATGTATAACAATTTTCACAAGATACACTGATTTCCCCTGAAAGGTAATTTGTATCTCTCTTACAATACTATCTATAAAAAGAATTGTACAATATAAAGATATTTCTAATCTAAGAAGACATGATTTGTATCTCAGGATGAACATAAACTCATTCTAAGCATATATTGTCTTAAAATGTTTTACATTAATCCACCAATGCACACAGACATTCTCCTGGAGATTAAAAATTACCATGTGGTTTTTCGTAGTTGGAAACTGGCATAAGAAATCTTTGGGAAAATGCAGTTATTGAGGAATACTTTTAATTTTAAAAAAATGACTTGTGGGGATTAATTAAACATATGGATAGCAGGACACTCCTTCTCCCTCATTCTTATGTATATTTAGAAAACTAAATAGTTCTCATTAAGTTCTTTCATGATGAAAAGTTTTATACTATATAATTATTGAAATACATCTCTCAGATTCAACATTATATTCCTTTTACTATATTGTCATATAATGAAACTTGTATGAGTAATTTTACAAAGTATTTAAGATATATGTATATATATTCCACAACTTTGCAATTATTGTCTAATGACATAAAGGACTCCAGTAAGGAAATATATTATTTTTAAAAAGTATTTTAGGAAGTGTTTAAATGTAGGAGTTTTCAAATTAAAGCAAATAGTTTCATTCAGGCCCATTTTAATGACAATAGACATTTAACTGGTGTTAAACAATCTTGCCATTTAAGGAGTGGAGGGAGAGAAAGAGAGAGAGGGGGTAGGAGAGAGAGGGGAGAGAGAGAGAGAGAGAGAGAGAGAGAGAGAGAGAGAGAGAGAGAGAGAGAGACAGAGACAGAGAGAGACAGAGAGAGAGAGGGAGAGAAAATTATCATATTTTTTCCAAAGTACGGTATCAGGGTAGACTATCTCATATTGCCTTCCTGGTTGCTTACTTTTTTGCCTTCCTTCTACTCTTCTCAGGCAAAAAAAAAAAAAAAAACATACGCTATGCTATCATCAGTTTATACCATCTCTTTTACCAGAATATTCTAAAAATCATTGTATCCAATGATTGGGATTAATTACTTACCTCAATTCATCTGACGTTCTCTTCTTACTCAAATATTTCTTAATATCATCAACTCTAGAAATTTTATTAGGAATTCTAAGAAACCAACACGAAATATAATTAAATATTAAAATAATAGATATGACACTTTCAATTTCACATATATACATATCTCTCTATAACTATTCCTCTATACTATATATGCATATTTAAAAATATAAATACATACATATATGTGCATATATTTGTGAATGTGTGTATCATATAAGTTTACATACATATATACATGTACATAAACACACAGAGATAGATAGATAGATATACATCTTATACATCTTTTCAGCTGTCAGATTGAGCTTCCTAAAGCAAAGGTCTGACAATGGCAAATCTTCACCCTCGTTCAAAAAAAGAAAGAAAGAAAGAAAGAAAGAAAGAAAGAAAGAAAGAAAGAGAAAGAAAGAGAAAGAAAGAAAGAAAGAAAGAAAGAAAGAAAGAAAGAAAGAAAGAAAGAAAGAAAGAAAGAAAGAAAGAAAGAAAGAAAGAAAGAAAGAAAGAAAGAAAGAAAGAAAGAAAGAAAGAAAGAAAGAAAGAAAGGAAGGAAGGAAGGAAGGAAGGAAGGAAGGAAGGAAGGAAGGAAGGAAGGAAGGAAGAAAAAGAAAGTTTAGTTATTCTTTATCACCTTCAAGATCAAAATCTATTTAGTTTTCAGCTCTTTTTATTGACTGGCCCCTGCAACATCTGCCATATTTTTATATCTTATCACCCTCATCTATTCCATTACTATACACATACACATTCACTTCCACCTAATGACATTGATCTCATTGCTGGTGATCCTACAAAATTTTCTTTCTCTCAATACTGCTTTTTCATGGTGTGATCCTCATGTCTGAGATTCCTTCTGTGCTTATCTTCATCTTCTGAAATCCTTGTTTTTCTTCAAGTCCTACTTAAAATCTGGAGTTCTACAAGAAACCTTTCCTGATACCCATTAATACCTGTGCCTTCCCTTCACTTTTTATTTATTTTTCTATTTAGATTTTAAACATAGTTGTTTGTATTTGTGCATTATATCCTGCAAAAGATTTTGAGCTTCTTAAGAGCAGTGACACTTTTATTCTCTTTCTTTCGTCCCCTAGCATTTAGCTAATGTCTAGCTAACAGTAGACCTTTTATAAATACTTGTTGGCTTCATGAATACTATATGAATTATCTACATGCTTACTTTTGTGTACTCATCTATTTTCTTACATAGCTGGTATTCACTTTGGCAAGATATAGTTTATAACTTCGTTATCTTCTCTGTCAAATAAGGAAATTTTTCCAGTTCTATGTATTTTAACAGAGCAACTGACAGAGCCATTCAATTTAATAAAAGAGTTGTTGAAATGGATTCAGGTGTCGGATAAATTGTGATGTTCATTAACTGTTAAGCATTAATAACTAATATTGTTTCAATAAAATAATTGACCTATGGCTATCCCCCTCTGCACTTACCCAACTCAGCTGGAGCACTACCTACATCATTATATTTTTGGGACAGTCAGTCCTTTAGATTGCTCAATGAAAGGTACAAAAGGGGTTTTTACCAGAAAGGATATCAATCCATTTGACAGTTAAAGTAAAACTAAACTCAATCTTTTAGTACCATATGATACAAATTCTCACCAATCGACTTTTATTTTATTTTATTTTATTTTTTGGTATGGATTTACATAAAGGCCAAAATCCTGATAGTGCTATAATAATGCTAATTTAGGAGAAGGTGCTAAGAACCCTTTATTTGACACACATTATTATTCACTTTAAATGAATAACCATATTTAAAGTAATATTTTTTCTTGATGATTTACAGATACCTTCATAATCTATTAAAGTTAAGAGAATAATTTTAACACAAAATTTCATGCCATCAAAATTTTATTATTCTAAATATAAGGCATAAGAAGCATAAATATTTTTTCACTGTTAACATTTTTAATTAACATATAATTTAATTAATTATACATAATCTTTGAGACTTTTTTTTTATTCCAATAAATTATTTTGGTTGTTTTGTAGTCTCTCTCTCTCTCTCTCTCTCTCTCTCTCTCTCTCTCTCTCTCTCTCTCTCTCTCTCTCTTTTTCTCTCTCTATTTCTCTCTCTCTGTTTCTCTCCCTTTCCTTGATTTTGGATTTCCTCTGAAGAATGGTCTTCTTCAGCCTGGCAAAAATAGTGACTGCCTACACATGTCCACTAGATGGATAGGACACGGATCAGATTGTAAGATTCCTCACTAATTCTTCTGACTTATATTCACTTGTCTAAGTCTGGATAACTAAATTGCTGTCCTCATATGCATGTTTATTTTTTGAGGGACAAGTCAATTCTCTGAGAGTCTCCATAGCTGAGAATAATATCACTGAAGGAGTTGCAAGGCAGCTTTTTCTGACATAGGTATTGCAGACTGGGAATGAGATAAATTGGAGGCAGAAAGAAGTTGAAAGAGATCAGACAATGCAATGACCTCTCAATCAGAGAGGTCAGGCAACACAACAGCCTCTCAGTCTCCTTGCATTATCCTCTCACAGGAGGAGATCTATTCTGCAGGTCTGTGTTGGATCTCCAGGAGTCACTGTCAGGTGGCTCCTGGTAGCACAACACTTCTTGCCATGGTGGCAACATCACAATTTTTGAGAAGTTGGAAACTCTTGTGATCCTCAGTTAGAGTTTGTCAAGAGATGTGCTCATATCTCTATGTTTCTTTGATAAGAAGCTAATGACTGACAAGAGGATAAGCTCAAATGCTGGCTAAGCTAACAAGAAGATATGGAACCTTAGGAGATATAGGGAATGTGAAATGGCACGTTAAGCAGTCCCATAACATGATTCATGTTTTGGTATTTTAAGGGTATATTATTTTTGCTCCATTTTTAGCATTTAACAAAACAAAGGGACAATAACAGGGAGTAAGATTGTAAAGGGGAACTTAGAGGTAACTTACACACTGTCCTAAAGATCAAAGGAGCATAATTTACAAATTATATCACATATTAACCAAAATTAATGCCCTTGTAATATGTCTGAAATAGAGAAAGCTTTTTGGTTCTCTGATAAATTCCAAAGAAAATTCAAGCATTCACAGTTCCAGGCCAAAACAAATATAAAAAATTGATCATTTCTTCAGATTGTATTATTAATTTTAATTTGTAATTTTGAGATTATTTGTATATATTGTAAACTAATCCAAAAAAAGCACAGATAGAAGTTGGCCTATTGACCCCCTCTCTCCTCCCCCCTCCAAAATACTATGAAAAGGAGACCTCAAATTCCTGCTATTCCCCACTTTCCTCCTGCACTTCTCCATCTTCATATCTTCTTTATTGTCTAGTGCTCTCAACTATAATCTATATTTATATGAATAATATTGTCTGCCACTCTCTCCTCCCTATCCTTTTCTCCATAGTGCTGATTTTTTTTTCTACCACCCCATTACCTATCTTCATGCCACTATCTGTCTCAATGCCATTTTAACTGTTTATTTCTGCCTTATGGCCTTTTTATCCCCATGCTTTCTGTTTTCCACTGCCAATCATATGGCAAATAGCCAAAGAGTCTCTCCCAATTTCATACATGATAAGTTCACTTGAAAATACCATATATATATATATATATATATATATATATATATATATATATATATATATATATATATATATATATATATATATATATATACATACATATATATATATATATATATATATATATATATATATATATATCAAAACAAAACAAACATAACAACTTTTCCCATGCTATTTATATATTGTAATCAAACTCTATGCTGATAACTTGAGAAATGTCATTAAAAACCTTCTGCTGCTGGATAATAAAGGAAAAGTCATTAACTTGAACAGTCATTAACCTGAGGTAATGAAGATTGAGAGGGGAGAAATTCAACGATCAATAAACATCAGACAATCAAATGTATATCAGAATAAAGTCAGATCATTCCTACTGGTAATTTGCTCTTACAAAAATGAATATTGTTTTTCCTGGCAATAGGTAAAATGTGGTTGTTACAAACATTTTTTAAAACTTCCTTTTATGGATCAAAAGTAAGGGAACTTTTTCAGTATTAAAGAAGAGTAAGAGGTAAATATTAAAGATTGATCCATATTCTAGCTAGTGTTTCATTCTTTGGAATAAAAAATCATTGGAAATCATGGTAATTATATTTGTGAAAGATTATACTTATTATTAGTAGTAGTAGTTATTAGGTAACTGAAACACTGTTATAAAAATTTTAAAAATATACCCATCCAATTCAAGCCCATACATAAAATAAAATATGATACTGTATATTTGAGATAGAGAGATACATAGATAGATGATAGAAAAATATAGTATAGCACACATACACACACACACACACAGAGACATAGGATTTTCTTCACTACAGCAAATAGTACATGAACAAATCTTCCTCTTAAGTATGCATGCTGAAAATAATAAAACCAAATCAGTATAATTGCTGATACACTGGGTTTTCAATATGATATTTATCTTATATTGTAGATTTGAATACAAGATTAATGAAGCCATTGAAAAAAATGATTAATTGAAAACCAAAAATAGAGTCCTGTGACTTTCTTCTACAGATATTGTTTGGGGTTGATTTTTCTCATTCTCTGCATCTCATTTGAGTCTATTTCATGATATTGGCCATCAGCTATATCTTTATATATTGTTCTCAAGGATTCTGTAATAAAATGCACTGATAAAAATTTGTCAAAACAACAAAAGGAAAGCCAAATAAAACTCTGAGATATTAATTTAAGGCCATCAGAGTGGTAAAGATGATACTAATTGACACATGGAATGATTATAGGAAGGCAGTCACATGTACATTTTGATGTTACTATGAACTGATTAAACTGTTCTGAAAAACAAATTACCAAAATGAGAAAAAATTATTAAAATCTTCATACATTTTGACCAAGTAATCCTACTACTTTGAATATTTCAAAAGATCAATAAAATAGAATGTTTTCAAATAAGTGAAGTACTAATATTGGTTGTTTTATACAGAAACAACTCAGAGGAAAAGCCTAGGTGTAATTGTACCATAAAAAATGATAAATTAAGTGAATTTTAAAAATTACAAGGCAACACATATGCATTTGTATAAAGACATGATAATCCTCTACTGGCAAGGAAATCTTTTCTCTATACACCTTTAATTTCTCTTTATTCTTTCAACTCTAGCAGATTATTCCTTGTAACCTTCCATTTTCTCACTGATATTAGTATATTTATTACTTCCTATAGACACATTTAAGTCTCACTTATTGTTAAACATTTTTCTGATATAATCTTTATATTTAACACGCATAGTTATAATAGTCAACATAGCTCATTCAAAGTAGTTATTAGAACAACATCACAGGTATTGAATACAATGTTCTCTTGGTTCTGTTTATTTCACTCTTCATGCAACTTTTTCCAAAATAATTGAGCTCATGATTTTTATAGCATTTCATCACAATCTTATATTACTACTTGTTCAACCATTCCCCAATTGTTGGGCATTCCTGCGGTTTCCAGATCCTTGTTACCACAAAAGAAAACTGCTATAAACTTTTTAGAACATATTATTTATTTTCATTTTCCTCTAATTATCATTAGAAAAATACACATAATTTTGCTGGCTCAAAGGTTTTAAGTGGCTTAATATCACTTGGAGCATAAATCCAAATTTTTCTTCAAAATAGTGGGTTCAATTTGAATTAGTGTATTATTATTATTATTATACACACACACACACACACACACACACACACACATATATATATATATATTCCCTTCAATACTTTCCATTTTCCCCTTTTATTATGTGAAACAATCTGGAAGATGTAAAATGATATCTCAAGTTCTTTATATAGTTTAGATATTCATATCACATAAGCTATCTAAAGAAAAAATTACCCAAATTTTTCTGCATTCCTGTGGATCTAGGTTACATTTGTTTCATGTACAAAAGTATTTAAAATTTAATATAATTGAAATTATCCATCCTACATTTAACTTTGCTCTCTATCTCTTATTTACACATAAGCTATTCACCAAACCTTAAGTCTGAAAAGTATGGTGTATTATATTCTAAATTTCTTGTAAAATATCTTTTTGTATCTAGGTCCTGTATGCATTTTGATCTTATCTTAATAAATGGTTTAAGATACTGATCTGTGTCCAATGTTTGCCAGACTACAATACTATATATCATATTCTTCTTCTAGATATTCCCTCTTATATATCTGTCTTCCTATATACTTGACAAATTTTTCTTTGTGGGGAAAAATGTCCTATTATTATAGTGATTTCTTAAGAATGTTTGTGTCCTTTCTTTAATTCTTCAACTGTAAAGTTTAATTTGACATTAAATTAGTAATGATATTAAGTGTATATGCACCAAGTAGTAAAACATTTAAATTGCTAGAGAAAATATTAATCCACTAATATAAAGAGATAGCAAAACTACTTTAGTGGGGGACTTCACCATTCTCCTCTCAGAATCAGACAAATCCCATCATAAAATAAACAAGAAAGAAACTAAAGAGGTCAAAGAATCTTATAAAATCTAGATATAATAGACGTCTGGAGAAAATGGAATAGAGACAGAAAAGGATACTTTTTTTTTTTTTTTTTTTCTCAGCAGTACACAGCACCTATACAAAAAGTTACCATGTTTGAGGGCATTAAAAGCTTACAATCAAATACAAAAGGAAGAAATAGCAAATGCTTCCTTTTTAGATCATACAATAAATAAAATATATTTAATAAAGGGCCAGGAAATATACACTAAAATCAACTGGAAAATAAATAATCAAAGTCTATAGAATGAGTGGGTCGAGCAATAAATCACAGAAACAATGTACATTTTCATGCAACAGAATGATAATAATGAGAAAACATGCCAAAATTTATGTGACGCAGACAAAGCTATTCTTATGGGAAATTTTATATCTCTAAATAGGTACATGCATAAAATAGATAAAGAGATCAATTAATTAGGCATGTAACTAAAAATCTAGGAAAAAAAAAAAAACAAATTAACCCCCCAATTAAATACCAAATTAAAAATTCTGAAAATCAAAGGAGAGATTAATAAAATTAAAATTTAAAAGAAAAACTCTTGAACTCATAAATAAAACAGAGAATTTATGAAAAAAATAGATAAACCTTTAGTTAATTTGATTAGAAAAAGAAAAGAAAAAGAACACAAATCACCAGCATCAAAAAGAAAAATGGTAAACTTACCAGCAATGGAAAAAAAAATTAAAATAATAATTAGGAACAATTTTGCCCAACTCTATGGCAGCAAATCTGACAAAATAACCAAAACAGATGGATAATTAAAAAAATGTAAATTGCTGGGGAAGCAGAGCTAAGATGATGGAGAGTAGATAAGTCTTTATTTGAGGTCCACCTGGCATCCTTCAGATCAACAACATATAAACTGATTTTGGAGTGAAAGAACCCAAAATATTTATATCAAAATTTATGTTAGAAGAACATCAGAAAAGGTCTGTTTCAATCTGGCAGAGGGAATAAGGGTGGGCTTGATTGCCAAGCATTAGCACAGCACAGAGACCTAGAATGATGAGGCATCCTACACTGAGGAATTTACCAAAGTGTTAGCCAAAATTTAGAACTTTTGGCCAGTGTCATGGCTATCAAGTCAGTGGATACAGCAGATTACTAGAGAGATATCCAACACAAAAGCAAAAGTCAAATAGAGAGCATCTGTAGTCTAGAATAACTCTAGCCACACCACCCAGCACTGAAAATAAGTCAGCAGCACTGTCTTTAGCCACTGTTGACAGTAGAGGATGCTTGGGACACTCATCCTTTGCCCTAAGAATATATCTCAACTAAAAAAAATTCAGCAAGAAAGCAAAAAAACTCTAATCATAGATAGCTATTATGCAGAAAGAGAAGAACAGACCTAAAACCCTGAGGATCCTCAAAACAAGTCATCTCCAGATGAAATCCCAAAGAGTGATATGAGTTGATCATCATCTCAGAAGGTTCCACTGGAAGAATTCAAAAAGAATCTTAAAAGAGTGTTAGAAGAAAAATAGAGAAAGGAATGAGAACTTTACAAAATAATTTGGAAAAGGAAAAACATCCATATTTTAAGGAAAATTCATTAAAAATAGATTTAGTGAAATGGAAAAAAAATCATATAGCTCCTTACAAAATGGATAAGAAAAATAAATCGATTTATTGAAAAACAGAATTTGTGAAATGGAAAAAATTCCAATGAACAAAATACTTCATTTAGAAGTTCAATTGGTCAAAACGAGAAAACAAACCTAGTTGAAGAAAATATTTCTTTAAAAATTAGAATTCAGGGGACAGAGCCAAGATGGCGGAGAAGATACACGTGAATTTGTAAGCTCCCTTCTTCCCTCAATATGAAATAGTTAAATCAGCCTCAAAAATAACACTGGACTGATAAAAAAAAAAACACTAGGATTAGAAGCACAACTTACCAGGTGAAGAGAAGGGAATTTCAACAGAAGAGGTCGGTTCAGAGGGGAGGAAAAAAAGATCAGCAGAGACAGTGTTGGATTGGGGCTAACACACTGTGCCAAATGGGCTGGGGAGAACTCTGGGATAAGAGAAGCCACTGAGATAGAAGAATATGGCATAGGCTGATAGCTCTACTCTGCTTATAAAACAGCAAATCAGAAGAGATATCAAGCTACTTTAAAATATACAGCCAGTTCCTAGAACCACCCTAATCTAGAAGTGTCCAAACACCAATCACAGCTTGGCTATGCAGCCGCCTTCTGCTGTCCGGGGCTTTTCCTTGGGACATTTAAGAACCTGAACAGCAGGGGACACAGCCCGGGGCAGCCTCTAATCCACATAGTGCAGAGCTCAGCCTGAGGCAGTGGAATTCTAGCAGCAGAGGAACTCCCAGAGAAGTGGAACTTCTGAAGCAGGGACCATGGTTACTGGGCAGACACTTCTGGTTTAAGCACAGAGGCTTTTCACATCAGCTGCTAATATCCACGGCCCCATGGGAGGCTCTGGCTGGGTTTGTGATGCTTTCACTGTTCAGACTTAAACCTCAAGGCAGTCACTAGGCCACACAGCAGGGGTCCTTCACTGGGCACTCCCCCCAACGCAGCCATACAAAACACCTCTGAGGCATTTCTGGGGAGGGGGGAGGGGAACTCTCTCCCAGAGCTCTTGCATGGCCAAGACACAGGACTGCGGAATCCATATGGTCTTGGAGGAAGCTGATAAATTTCTTACACCAAAGGCAGACTCCTCACACACTATTAACAATGAGTAAGATGCTGAAGAGAACGATTGACACCTTCTACACAGAGAAAGAGGTGGTATCCAAGCCGGAGGAGGCTAACAGCAGAGAGTCTCCAGATAACACCCAATATGGGAGGCAATATGATGCCTGCCCCCCACCACATAACTCTCTCCTAGAAGAGACTATCAAAAAGTTAAGAGAGTTTGAAGAAAAATGGGAAAAGGAAAGAGAAGCTATGATAGAGAATAACAATGTCCTGAAATTTGAGTTAGAAAAAATAAAGATTTCACAGGAGGTGCAGGGAAACAAAATTTGTGAATTAGAAAAGGTTTAAAAAATCACAGAAAAGTGGGATTTCTGAATTGGAAAAGATAAAAAAATTCCCAAGAAAGTATGATTTGTGATTTGGAAAAAGAAAATAATTCACTAAAAAAAAAAATAGTGAAATGGAAAAAAATTCAACAAAACAAAATAATTCATTTAAAAACTCAGTTGGACATAAACAAAAAGAACTAAAAAAATGTGAATGAAGAAAATAACTCATTAAAAATCAGGACTGAACAAGTAGAAATGAATGATTCATTGAGAAACCAAGAATCAGTCAAACAAAACAAAAAAAAAAAATGAAAAGCTGGAGAATAACATCAAATATTAACTGGGAAAATCTATAGACCTGGAAAATAGATTTAGGAGAGATAGTCTGAGGATCACTGTACTTCCAGAAAATTATGATGAAAAAAAAGAGCCTAGATTCTATTTTACAGGAAATCATCAAAGAGAACTATACAGAGATAATAGAAACAGAAGGGAAAATAGGCATTGAAAGAATTCATCAAACATTTTCTGAAAAAGACCCTAAAAAAAGAACTCCAAGGAACACTGTGGCTAAGCTGCAGAACTACCAGACTAAGGAAAAATATTGCAAGCAGCTAGGAAAAAACAATTTAAATATCAAGGTGCCACTATAAGGGTCATTCAAGATCTGGCTGCCTCCACATTAAAGGATTGAAGGGCCTGGAACCTGATATTCTGAAAGGCAAAAGAACAAGGATTGCAACCAAGAATAAACTACCCAGCTAAGTTTAGCATTTTATTCCATGGAAGAAAATAGTCATTTAAGAGAGGAATTCCATTTGTTTCTAAGAAAAACACCAGACTGAAACAAAAAAAAAAAACCAAAAAAAACAAAAAACAAAAACAAAAAAAAAAAAGATCTACATCTACAAGATTCAAGAGAAGCCGAAAAGGGTAAAAAAACCTCTTGAGATCTGTATCTCTATTGTAGATATACAGAAAGTCCACATGGATAATTTGATTTTACTGATATAACATAAAAAAGGGAAGTAGTAAAAGGAAGGGGATAGTATCATAAAAAGGGGAAAGGAGAGATAAAAAAAGGGAAACTACATGCAAGGAAGAGGAATAAATAATCTACCACATCTGAGAGAATTTAGAGAGGGGCAGAAACACTGAGAATAGAGAAAATCTTACTCTCATCAGAGTAGGTTCAAAGAGTAAATAATTGACATATTTGTTTTTCAGAGAATTGTCTCACCTCATTAAAAGGGGGGAAAGGAAAAGTGAAAAGGAAAAGGGGAATAAGGGAAGGGTACAAGAAAGGGGAAGGGACTTATAAGGAAGAGGGAGGGATACTAAAAAGGGAGGGCTGCACATCACAATTGGGGTCCATAAATTAAATATTGGGGAAGGGGTTCAGGGGATACAAGGTGAAAAAAAAGCATAATCAGGGGATAATGTGATGGCAGGAATTACAGAATTAGTTAATTTTAATTGTTAATGTGAATGAGATGAACTCTCCCATTAAAAGGAGGTGGATAGCAGACTGGATCAAAAGTCAGAACCCTGCAATATGTTGTTTAAAGGAAACACACTTAAAGCAGGGAGATACATACAGAGTAAAGGGAAAACGTTGGAGCACAATCTATTATGCTTCAGGTGAAGCCAAAAAAGCAGAGATAGCCATCCTTATCTCAGATCAAGCAAAAGCAGAAGTTGATCTAGTTAAAAGAGATAAGGAAGGAAACTATATCCTGCTAAAAGGTAGCATAGACAATGTAGCCATATCAATACTAAACATATATGCACCAAGTGGTATAGCATCTAACTTCCTAAAGGAAAAGTTAAGAGAGTTGCAAGAAAAAATAGACAGCAAAATTATAATAGTAGGTGATCTCAACCTTGCACTCTCAGAATTAGATAAATCAAACCGCAAAACAAATAATAAAGAAATTAAAGAGGTAAATAGAACATTAGAAAAACTAGGTATAATAGATCTTTGGAGAAAACTGAATGGTGATAAAAGGAGTATACTTTCTTCTCAGCAGTTCATGGAACCTATACAAAAATTGACCTTATATTAGGGCATAAAGGTCTCAAAATTAAATGCAGGATGGCAGAAATAGTAAATGCCTTCTTCTCAGATCACAATGCAATAAAAACTACATTCAATAAGAAGTTATGGATAAATAGACCAAAAAGTAATTGGAAATTAAATAATCTCATCTTAAAGAATGACTGGGTGAAACAGCAAATTATAGAAACAATAATTTCACCCAAGATAATGACAGCCATGAGACATTATACCAAAATTGGTGGGATGCAGCTAAAGCGGTAATAAAGGGAAATTTTATATCTTTAGAGGCTTATTTGAATAAAATAGAGAAAGAAAAGATTAATGAATTGGGCCTGCAACTTAAAAAGCCAGAAAAAGACCAAATTAATAAAGCCCAACCAAAAACTAAACTTTAAATTCTAAAATTAAAAGGAGAAATCAATAATATTGAAAGTAAAAACAAACAAACAAACAAACAAAAAAACTATAGAATTAATAAAACTAAGAGTTGGTTTTATGAAAAAGCCAATAAAATAGATAAACCTTTGATATATCTGATCAGAAAAAAAGAAAGAGGATAATCAAATTGTTAGTCTTAAAAGTGAAAAGGGAGATCTTTCCACCAATGAAGAGGAAATTAGAGCAATAATAAGGAGTTACTTTGCCCACCTTTATACTAATAAATTTGATAACTTAAGTGAAATGGATGACTACCTCCAAAAATATAGGCTTCCTAGATTAACACAGGAGAAGGTAAACTGCTTAATTAGTCCCATTTCAGAAAAAAAGAAATAGAACAAGCTATTAATCAACTCCCCAGGAAAAAATCCCCAGGACCCGATGGATTTACATGTGAATTCTACCAAAAATTTAAAGAACAACTAACCCCAATGTTATATAAATTATTTGAAAAAATAAGGGATGAAGGAGTCCTACCAAACTCCTTTTATAACACAGACATGGTACTGATACCTAAACCAGGTAGGTTGAAAACTGATAAAGAAAACTATAGACCAATCTCCTTAATGTATATTGATGCTAAAATCTTAAAAAATATATTAGCAAAAAGACTTCAGAAAATCATCCTCAGGATAATGCACTATGATCAAGTAGGATTTATACCAGGAATGCAGGGTTGGTTTAATATTAGGAAAACTAGTAGTATAATTGACCATATTAATAATCAAATTAATAAAAGTCATATGATCATCTCAATAGATGCAGAAAAAAATATTTCATAAAATAAAACATCCATTCCTACTAAAAACTCTTGAGTTTATAGGAATAAATGGACTATTCCTTAGAATAATCAGGAGCATATATTTAAGACCGTCAGTAAGCATAATATGCAATAGAAATAAACTGCAACCTTTCCCAGTAAGATCAGGAGTGAAACAAGGTTGCCCACTATCACCATTACTATTCAATATTGTATTAGAAATGCTAGCCTAACCAGTAAGAGTTGAGAAAGAGATTAGAGGAATAAGAGTAGGTAATGTGGAAATCAAACTGTCTCTCTTGGCAGATGATATGATGGTATACTGAGAGAACCCCAGAGATTCTAATAAAATTTTATTAGAAATAATTCACAACTTTAGCAAAGTTGCTGGATACAAAATAAATCCACATAAATCCTCAGCATTTTTATACATTACCAACAAAATGCAACAGCAAGAGATACAAAGAGAAATTCCATTCAAAACAAATGTCAAGAGTATAAAATATTTGGGAATGCATCTACCGAAGAAAAGTCAGGAATTATATGAGCAAAATTACAAAACACTTGCCACAAAAATAAAGTCAGATTTAAATAATTGGAAAGACTTTCAGTGCTCATGGCTAGGCTGAGTGAATATAATAAAGATGACAATACTCCCCAAACTAATCTATTTATTTAGTGCTATACCAATCAGACTCCCAAGAAACTATTTTAATGACATAGAAAAAAATAACAACAAAATTCATATGGAAGAATAAAAGTTTGACAATTTCAAAGGAATTAGTGAAAAAAAAAAAGTCAGATGAAGGTGATCTAGCTGTACCTGATCTAAAGCTATCTTATAAAGCAACAGTCACCAAAACCATTTGGTATTGGCTAAGCAATAGAATAGTTGATCAGTGGAACAGATTTTAGTATGCTTGACAAAATAGGGTACAAATATAGCAATCTAGTGTTCAACAAACCCAAAGATACCAACATTTGGGATAAGAATTCATTAAAAAAAAACTCTTGGGAAAACTGGAAATTAGTATGCCAGAAATTAGATATTGACCCACACTTAACACCATATACCAAGATAAGATCAAAATGGTTCATGATTTAGGCATAAAGAATGAGATCATAAATTGATTAGAGGAACTACCTCTCAGACCTGTGGAGGAGGAAGGAATTTATGACCAAAGGAGAACTAGAGATCATTATGGATCACAAAATAGAAGATTTAAATTAAAAAGCTTTTCAACAAACAAATGTAATACAAACAAGATTAGAATGGAAGTAACCAATTAGGAAAATATTCTTACAGTTAAAGTTCTGATAAAGGCCTCATTTCCAAAATATATAGAGAATTGACCCTAATCTATAAGAAATCAAACCATTCTCCAATTGATAAATGGTCAAAGGATATGAAGAGACAATTTTCAGATGATGAAATTGAACCTATATCCACTCATATGAAAGAGTGGTCCAAATCACTACTGATCAGAGAAATGCAAATTAAGACAACTCTGAGATATCACTACACACCTGTCAGATTCGCTAAGATGACAGGAACAAATAACGATGAATGTTGGAGGGGATGTGGTATAACTGGGACACTAATACATAGTTGGTGGAGTTGTGAAAGAATCCAGCCATTATGGAGAGCAATTTGGAACTATGTCCAAAAAGTTATCAAACTGTGCATACCCTTTGATATAGCAGTGCTACTACTGGGGTTATATCCCAAAGAAATACTAAAGTTGAGAAAGGGACCTGTATGTGCCAAAATGTTTGTGGTAGGTCTTTTTCTAGTGGCTAGATACTGGAAAATGAATGGATGCCCATCAATTGGAGAATGGTTGGATAAATTATGGTATATAAATGTTATGGAATATTATTGCTCTGTAAGAAATTACCAGAAGGTTGAATACAGAGAGGTTTGGAGAGACTTACATGAACTGATGCTAAGTGAAATGAGCAGAACCAGAAGATCACTATACAGTTCAACAACAATACTGTATGAAGATATATTCTGATGGAAGTAGATATCTTCAACATAAAGAAGATCCAACTCATTTCCAGTTGATCAATGATGGACAGAAACAACTACACCCAGAGAAGAAACACTGGGAATTGAATGTAAACTGTTAGCACTTTCTACCCAGGTTACTTATACCTTGGTAATCCATTTCTTAATGTGCAACAAGAAAATTGGATTTACACACATATATTGTATCTAGGTTATACTGCAACACATTTAATATGCATCGGATTGCCTGTCATCTAGGGGAGGGAGTAGAAGAGGGGAGGAGAAAATTTGGAAAAGTGAACAAGGGATAATGTTGTAAAAAAATTACTCATGCACATGTATTGTTAAAAAAAATTTATAATTATAAAATTAATTAAAAAAAAGAAAAAATTAGAATTCAAGTAATTGAAGTGAATGATACAATGATAATTCATGATTCAATTAAATAAAATCAAAAAATGAAAAAAAGTGGACAAAATGTAAAATTTATCTTTGGAATGACAACTGACATGTACAATTGATGTAGGAGAAACAATCTAAAAATTATTGGATTCCTGAAAACCATGATGAAAAAAAAAGGCCTAGATCAACTTTCAGGAAATCATCATTAAAAAGTGCCCTGATGTCCTAGAACAAAATGGTAAAATAGGCATTGAAAGGATTCACCAATTACTTGCTGAAAGAGACCCAAAACGAAAGCTCCAAGGAACATCATAGCTAAATTTCAGAATTACCAAATCAAGGAGAAAATATAATAAGCAGCCAGAAAGAAAAAATTCAAATATGGAGGAGTCACAACTAGGGTTACACCACACCTAGCACTTCCCACTTTAAAGCATCAATGGATCTGAGCATCAAAGGAATTTGATATTCTGAAAGGTAAATGAACTTGGATTGTAGCCAAGAATGAACTACCTCCATTCCCCCCCCCCCCCAATTAAGCATTATCTACAAGGGTAAAAGATAGACATTTCATGAAACAAGTAAATTTCATTCATTTCTGATATAAAAATCAGAGCTGAACAAAAATTTGATTTTCAAATACAGAATCCAAGAGAATCACAAAAAGATAAAAATAAAATAAAAAAGCTTTTATTTTAAAAGTGAAAAAGTGTATATCCCTTCATGTGAAGACAATATGTTAAACTCTTGAGATCTGTATCTTGGTTATGACTATACTTAGAGGGTGCAGGTATAATTTGATTCTTTTGTGATGAAATAAAAAAGAAACTACAAAAGGAAAGGAGATGCTACCGGAAGAAGAGAAAATGGAGTTAAAATGGGGTAAATTACATCTTATAGAGGCAAAAAATACCACTTGCAAATAAGGGAAAGAACAGAGTGGGAATGAGCATTGTGTAAATGTTACTCTCATAAGATTTGGTTCAAAGAGAGAATATTGGATATATATTCAGATTCACAGAGAAACTTGTCTCATCCTGTAGGGAAGTAGGAGGGGAAAGGGAAAATGGAAGAGGGACACTAATAGAAGGGAGAACAGAATTATAAGAGGTAAGATATATAAAAAGGATGAATCCCTGTTAAAGTGTAGGCTGTTTGAGGGAGGTAGTAGTCAAAATACTAGGAAGGGGAAAAATAAGAAAGAAAAAAAGAAAAGGATAACTTGGAGAAAATAAGATAGCAGGAAATACAAAGTTAATAATTTTATCTATGAATGGGAATGGCATGAACTCTCCCATAAAATGGAAATGGATAGCATCCTGGATTCAAAGTGAGTATCTTACAATATGTTGTGTACAAGAAACATATTTAAAGCAAAGTGATATATTCAGAGTAAAGATGAAAAGCTGGAGCAGAATATAAAATGCATCAGTTGAAGTAAAACAAAGCAGAGGTAGTGATCCTGATTTCAAATCAAGCAAAAGTAAAAACAGATGTAATTAAAACAGATAAGGAAAGAAACTACATCTTCCTAAACAGTACCATAGATGGGGCAGGTAGGTGCAGAACACTGACCTTGAAGTCAGTTCAAATCTGGTCTCAGACACTTAACACTTCCTAGCTGTGTTATCCTGGTCAAGTCATTTAATCCCAAATGCCTCAGAAAAAGAAAAAAAAAAAAAAAGGAAAATACCCAAGAGTAACATAGATAAAAAGTAATATCAATACTAAACACATATGCACCAAGTGCTATAGCATCCCAATTCCTTGAGACAAGTTAAGAGATCTGTAGAAGAATTAATGACAGATTTTCATTTTGATGTCTTAGAACTAAATAAATCCAAAAATAAAATTAATTTTTAATTTTTAAAAAGTTAAGTAGGTAAATAGAATTCTAGAAGAGTTAGATATGATAGACCTTTGGAGAAAATTGAATGGAGACAGAAAATAATATTTTAATTTCTCAGAAGTACATGGAGCCTATACAAAATTTTACTATATATTAGGGTATCAAAAACTTAAAATCAAGTGCAGAAAGGCAGAAATAGTAACTGCATTTTTTCTGAACATAAGCAATAAAAATTATTTTCAATAAAAGGCCTGGAGAAAATAAACCAAAAACTAATTGGAAAACAAATAGTTTTTTCCTAAAGTTTGAGTGGGTGAAAAAAGAAATCATAGACCCAAGGAAGTAACAATAATGAGACAATGTACCAAAATTTATGGAATGCAGCCAAAGCATTTCTTAGGGGATGTTTTATATCTCTAGATGCTTACTTGCATAAAATAGAAAAAGAGAAGATCAAAGAATTGGGCATGCAATTAAAAAAAAAAAACTAGAAGAAGAACAAATTAAAAATCTCCAATTAAATACCAAATTAGAAATTCTAAAAATAAAATGAGAAATTAATAAAATTGAAAGGAAGAAATCTACTAAATTAATAAACAAAAGTAAAAGTTGGTTTTATGGGAAAAAAACAAAATAGAAAAAAAAAACAACATTTAGTTAATTTGATTAGAAAAGGAAAAGAAGAAAATCAAATTATTAGTATCAAAAATGAAAAAGGAGTAAAAGGTTGGAGCAGAATCTATTATGCTTCAGTTAAGCCAAAAAAGCAGGGGTAGCTATCCTTATCTCAGATCAAGCAAAAGCAGAAGTTGATGTAGTTAAAAGAGATAAGGAAGGAAACTATATCCTGCTAAAAGATAGCATAAATAATGAAGCCATATCAATACGAAACATATATGCATCAAGTGGTATAGCATCTAACTTTCTAAAGGAAAAGTTAAGAGAATTGTGAGAAGAAATAGACAGTAAAACTATAATAGCGGGAGATCTCAACCTTGCACTCTCAAATTTAAACAAATCAAACCACAAAACAAATAAAAAAGAAATTAAAAAAGTAAATAGAGCATTAGAAAAACTAGGTATGATAGGCCTTTGGAGAAAACTGAATGGCAATAGAAAGGAATATACTTTCTTCTCAGCAGTTCATGGATCCTATACAAAAATTGACCATATATTAGGACATAAAGATCTCAAAATTAAATGTAGGAAGGCAGAAATAATAAATGCCTTCTTCTCAGATCACAATGCAATAAAAGCTACATTCAGTAAGAAGTTGGGGGTAAATAGACAAAAAGTAATTGGAAACTGAATAATCTTATCTTAAAGAATGACTGGGTGAAAGAGCAAATTATAGAAACAATTAATAATTTCCCCCAAGATAATGACAATGATGAGACATCATACCAAAATCTGTGGGATGAAGCTAAAGCAGTAATAAGGGGAAATTTTATATCTTTAGAGGCTTATTTGAAGAAAATAGAGAAAGAGAAGATTAACAAATTGGGCCTGCAATTTAAAAAGCCAGAAAAAGACCAAATTAAAAACCTCAAACAAAAATTAAACTTGAAATACAAAAATTAAAAGGAGAAATCAATAATATTGAAAGTAAAAAAAAAAAAAAACTATTCAATTAATAAATAAAACCAAGAGTTGGTTTTATGAAAAAGCCAATAAAATAGATAAACGTTTGGTAAATCTGATCAGAAAAAAGAAAGAGGAAAATCAAATTGTTAGTCTTACAAATGAAAAGGGGGATCTTTCCACTAATGAAGAGGAAATTAGAGAAATAATAAGGAGTTACTTTGCCCAACTTTATGCCAATAAATTTGATAACTTAAGTGAAATGGATGACTTCCTCCAAAAATATAGGCTCCCTAGATTAACAGAGGAGGAGATAAATTGCTTAAATAGTCCCATTTCAGAAAAAGAAATAGAACAAGCTATTAATTACCTCCCCAGGAAAAAATCCCCATGACCCAATGGATTTACATGTGAATTCTACCAAACATTTAAAGAACAATTAGCCCCAATGCTATATAAACTATTTGAAAAAATAGGGGATGAAGGAGTCCTACCAAACTCCTTTTATGACACAGACATGGCACTGATACTGAAACCAGGTAGATTGAAAACTGAGAAAGAAAATTATAGACCAATTTCCTTAATTAATATTGATGTTAAAAATCTTAAATAAGATATTAGCAAAAAGACTTAAGAAAATCATCCCCAGGATAATACACTATGATCAAGTAGGATTTATACCAGGAATGCAGGGCTGGTTTAATATTAGGAAAACTATTAATATAATTGACCATATTAATGAGCAAATTAATAAGAACCATATGATCATCTCAATTGATACAGAAAAAGCATTTGACAAAATCCAACATCCATTCCTATTAAAAACTCTTGAGAGTATAGGAATAAATGGACTATTCCTTAGAGTAATCAGGAGCATATATTTAAGACCGTCAGTAAGCATAATATGCAATAGAAATAAACTGCAACCTTTCCCAGTAAGATCAGGAGTGAAACAAGGTTGCCCACTATCACCATTACTATTCAATATAGTACTAGAAATGCTAGCCTCGGCAATAAGAGCCGAGAAAGAGATTCAAGGAATTAGAGTAGGAAATGAGGAAATCAAACTATCACTTTTTGCAGATGACATGATGGTATACTTAGAGAACCTCAAAGACTCTGCTAACAAGCTATTAGAAATAATTCAGAATTTTAGCAAAGTGGCAGGATACAAAATAAATCCACATAAATCCTCAGCAATTTTATATATCACCAACAAAATGCAACAGCAAGAGATACAAAGAGAAATTCCATTCCAAACAAATGTTGAGAGTATAAAGTATTTGGGAATCCATCTACCAAAGAATAGTCAAGAATTATATGAGAAAAATTACAAAACACTTGCCACAAAAATAAAGTCAGATTTAAATAATTGGAAAGACATTCAATGCTCTTGGATAGGCCGAGCGAATATAATAAAGATGACAATACTCCCCAAACTAATCTATTTATTTAGTGCTATACCAATCAGTCTCCCAAGAAACCATTTTAATGACCTAGAAAAAATAACAACAAAATTCATATGGAAGAATAAAAGGTCAAGAATTTCAAAGGAATTAATAGCAAAAAAAAAAGTCAGATGTAGGTGGTTTAGGTATACCTGATCTAAAGCTATATTATATAGCAATAGTCACCAAAACCATTTGGTACTGGCTAAGAAATAGACCGGTAGATCAGTGGAACAGATTAGATACAAAGGACAAAAAAGGGTACATCTATAGCAATCTAGTCTTTGACAAACCCAAAGATAACAACATTTGGGATAAGAATTCATTATTTGGAAAAAAAACTGTTGGGAAAACTGGAAATTAGTATGGCAAAAATTAGATATGGATCCACACTTAACACCATATACCAAGATAAGATCAAAATGGGTCCATGATTTAGGCATAAAGAGTGAGATAATAAATAGATTAGAGGAACAGAGGATAGTCTACCTCTCAGACCTGTGGAGGAGGAAGGAATTTATGACCAGAGGATAACTAGAGATCGTTATTGATCACAAAATAGAAGATTTTGATTACATCAAACTAAAAAGTTTCTGTACAAACAATACTAATGCAAATAAGATTAGAAGGGAAGTAACAAATTGGGAAAATATTTTAAAAAATAAAGGTTCTGACAAAGGTCTTATTTCCAAAATATATAGAGAACTGACCCTAATTTATAAGAAACCAAACCATTCTCCAATTGATAAATGGTCAAAGGATATGAACAGACAATTCTCAGATGATGAAATTGAACCTATATCCACTCATATGAAAGAGTGTTCCAAATCACTACTGATCAGAGAAATGCAAATTAATACAACTCTGAGATACCACTACACACCTGTCAGATTGGCTAAGATGACAGGAGCAAATAATGATGAATGTTGGATGGGGTGTGGGAAAACTGGGACACTAATACATTGCTGGTGGAGTTGTGAAAGAATCCAGCCATTCTGGAGAGCTATTTGGAACTATGCCCAAAAAGTTATCAAACTGTGCATACCCTTTGATCCAGTAGTGTTGGTACTGGTCTTATATCCCAAAGAAATACTAAAGAGTGGAAAGGGACCTGTATGTGCTAAAATGTTTGTGGCAGCTCTTTTTGTTTTAGCTAGAAACTGGAAGTTGAATGGATGCCCATCAATTGGAGAATGGTTGGGTAAATTATGGTATATGAAGGTTATGGAATATTATTGCTCTGTAAGTAATGACCAGCAGGAGGAATACAGAGAGGCTTGGAGAGACTTACATAAACTGATGCTGAGTGAAATGAACAGAACCAGTAGATCTCTGTACACTTCAATGTTGTATGAAGAGGCATTCTGATTGAAGTGGATATCTTCAACATAAAGAAGATCCAACTCACTTCCAGTTGATCAATGATGGACAGAAATAACTACACCCAGAGAAGGAACACTGGGAAGTGAATGTAAATTGTTAGCACTACTGTCTATCTACCCAGGTTACTTATACCTTCGGAATCTAATACTTAATGTGCAACAAGAAAATGGTATTTACACACATACATTGTATCTAGGTTATATTGTAACACATGTAAAATATATGGTATTGCCTGTCATTGGGGGGAGGGAGTTGAGGGAGGGGGAGGATAATTTGGAAAAATGAATACAAGGGATAATATTATTAAAAAATTACTCATGCATATATACTGTGGGGAAAAATTCTAAATTAAAAAAAATGAAAAAGGAGAACTTTTCACCAATTAGAGCAACAATTAGAAATTATTTTGCCCAAATATATGTCAATAAATTTGATAATTTAAGTGAAATGGAAGAATACTTACAAAAATATAGATTGCCAAGATTAACAGAAAAATAAATAAATTACTTTAATAATCCTATTTTAAGAAAAAAAATTAAACTATCTATTAATCAATCCCCGAAGAATTAATCTCCAGGGCCACATGGATTTACATGTGTATTCTACCAAACATTTAAAGAACAATTAATTCCAATATTATGTACATTATTTGGAAAAAGAGGAAAAGGAGTCCTACTAAATTCCTTTTATGACACAGATATGATATTGGTACCTAAACCAGGTAGTGTCAAAATAGAGAAGAAAATTATAGACTAATTTCTTGTAATAGATATTGATGATAAATTCTTAAATACAATATTAGAAAAGAGATTACAGACAGTTTTCCCCAGGATAATGCACAATATATAATATCCAAAAAATAGGGTTTACACCAGAAATTGAGGACTGTTTCAGTATTAGGAAAACTATTAGCGTAATTGACTATATTAATAAACAAACTAACAAAAAGCATGTGATTATCTCAATAGATGTAAAAAAAAGTATTTGACAAAAATCAACACCTATTCCTATTAAAAATACTGGAGAGTACAGGAATGAATGGATTTTTCCTTAAAATGATTGGTAGAATTTGTTTCACACCATAAGCAAGTGCCTTATGTAGTGGGGACAAACTCAGATCAGTCCCAGTAAGATCAGGGGTGAAACAAGATTGCCTAATATCATTATTACTATTCAATTTTGTATTAGAAATGTTAGCTTTGGCAATAAGAAAGGGAAAGAGATTAAAGGTGTAAAGGGCTGAAACTCTTAAAAGATGTGCTTGAGTCAGAGAATGGAGCACTTAAGGCTAATTTTCTATTGGACAATGATTTTATTAGTATATGTTTGGAAAAATGGCCCTTCTCACCTTTCCATGCTGGCTCAGTATTTGGTGTGTACAGATAATTGTAGGTAAGGATTAAGGGATGGAGTGAGAGAGGCAGCAGGACCAGGAAAAGGGAGGTTGGTGGTGAGCTTGTGGCAGTTTATCTGTCTCCTTCACTTCTTCCCCTAAATAGTTAGCCCAGGCTTTACATTTTGGTACACAAAGTGTTAAGTGTTAAGGGCTAAACTAGTAACATTTTCTAACTGACATGGGGCAGATATTAGGAACAGATAAATACCAGCATGAGACCAATAGTCAACAAGTATTGTAAGGGAAAGTTGAAAAGAACTTTGAAGAGAGAGTTCAAGCTTTCTGATCAAGGCACACCCATGGACAGTGTGAGGCCAGTAGCAGCCCTCAGACATGCCAGGACTAGGTCTTCTCAGAGTCGGGTTGCTTAGGAATGAATCCCAAAGCAGGTGGCAAACTCCATCCAAGGCTAAATGCCAGCCGCAAAAGAGACAGCCCAAGTGGTCACTGAATTCCTTATACAAGCATTTGTAATTATAGGTGTGCCACAAGCAATAAAAAATATATATTAGACCTGCATATACTTTTAAACATTTTGAACACTTTCGTGCACAATATAAGATTTTACATACCACTGGCATACCCTTTAATCCTCAAAGACAGGCAATAGTAGAGAGGAGAAACAGAGACATTAAGACGCTCCTCCAAAAATAAAAGAAAGGGGGAACCACAGGTAATCTTAGAGAACTTCTAAATTTAGCTCTTTATACTATTAACTTCTCGATTTTTGACAAAGATGCACTGGCTCTGGCAGACAGGTTTTATAACCCACTGTAAGGGCAGTGACCCATGCAAGCAGCTCCACTGTCTTTAGATAATTGTCAGGTGATGTGGAGAGATCCAGAAAGTAGTGAATGGAAGGGACCAGATAGGTTAACTGCTTGAGGGAGAGGGTTTGGAAATATCTCTACAGATGGAGAAGGAATCAGATGGATGCCAACAAACCGTACTTGTCTTGTCCATTGGAGAGGGATGGAGCAGAGCCTTGAAATGAAGAGGACCCAAGATACATTGGGTGGTTCTGTCACTGACTGTGTCCAGCACTGACAGAGCCTGGCAGTTATGGCATTTGACTCATGGACATCAAAAATTGTTGGACTTCAAAATCCTCAGGAATCATTGGATTCTCTGAGACATGATAAGACTGTTGCATGACTTGAAAATCTGCAGGAATCATTGGATTCCCTAACACATAAAAAGACTGTTGCAAGACTTCAAAAACTTGCGGGATCATTGGATTTCCTGACACATAAAATAATGGACAATAAATTGGTTTTGGACTATCTCTTGGCTGTTAAATGAGACATATGTGTGATTGTTATTTACATACGCTCTTTCTAGGACTTCTGGAAATCTTTTACAATACCATGTTGATTCATATTGTTTGCTATATCACTACTTACATGTACAATTCATGTTTGTTACAGCACATTAAGTCTTTATCGGCTGTGGGGAGAGTCATCACTACTAGCCTGTGCTTTATTGCTATGTGCTCATGTAATACCCCCCCCCCCCCATGCTGATGGGTTTGTGCATACCTCTTTCTAGTTAGACCTTTCATCCCAAAAACCCACTAACAATATCTGGCTTGATTCCCCACTTCCCTTTGGTGCTTTTCATCTCTCTTCCTGAGAAGTGAGGGAGGGTATGATCACCTCCTTTTTGGCGTTCTCACCTCCCTGAGAAGTCAGGGATGGCATGACCACCTGTGTTCTAAAACAAAAGAAAGTGGGAGATGTAAAGGCTGAAACTCTTAAAAGGTGTGCTTGATTCAGACAATTGAGCACTCAATGCTAATTATCTATTGGACAATGATTCTGTTAGCATATGTTTGGAAAAATGGCCCTTCTCACTGTTCCATGCCAGCTCCATGTTTGGTGTATACAGATAATTGTAGGTAAGGATTAAAGCATGAAGTGAGAGAGGTGAGAGAACTTCACTTGGCAGCAGGACCAGGAGAAGGGAGATTGGTGGAGAGCTTGTGTCAGTTTGTCTGTCTCCTTCACTTCTCCTACTAAAGAGACTTTCCAAAAGGAATTACAGTAGAATGAAGAAACCAAATTATCACACTTTGCAGATGATATGGTGGTATTCTTAGAGACTTCTAGAAAATCAATTAAAAACTACTAGAAAAAATTCATAACTTCAGCAAAGTTGAAGAATACAAAATAAATTCATATGAACCTTCAGCAAGAGATTAAACAATTAAAATCCATTTAAAATAATTGTCAATAATATAAATATTTGGGAGTCTACCTGCCAAGGCAAAGTCAGATAATATGAACAAAATTACAAAACATTCCATGCAAATAAACTCAGATTTAATCCCTTGGAAAAATATCAAGTGCTCATGGATAGGCCAAGCTAATATAATAAAAATAAAAATACTATCTCAATTAAATTACTGATTCAGTGCCATACCAATCAAACTCCCAAGAAACTAATTTACAGAGCTAGAAAAAATAATGACAAAGTTCATCTGGAAGAACAAAAGATCAAGAATTACAAGAGAATTAATGAAAAAAAAAAATATAAATGAAGGTGGCCTAGTTGTACCAGACCTAAAACTGTATTATAAATCAGCAGTCATCAAAAACAGTTGGTACTAGCTAACAAACAGAGAATTTGATCAGTAGAATAAGTTAGGTTAACAGGACAAATAGTCAATGACTATAGTAACCTAATGTTTGACAAACCCAAAGACTTTAACTTTTGGAATCAGAACCCACTATTTGACAAAAACTGCTAGGAAAATTGGAAATCAGTATGGTAGAAACTAGGTATTGACCTTATAACAAAATAAGGTCAAAATAGATAATGATTTAGACATAAAGAGTGATATTATAAGAAAATAATAAGAATAAGTTATAATTTATCTCTCAGATCTGTAGAAAATTATAGTTATATAATTAAAATATTAATTACATAATCATTAAATATAGATAATTAAAACAATTAATTGAACATACAAAACCAACAGTAACAAGATGAAAAGGTAAGTTCAAAGCTAGGAAAAATCTTTATAGGCAGTGTTTCTGATAAAGGTCTCATTTCTAAAATATATAATAAATTTTGCTAAATTTACAAGAATAGATGTCATTCCCTAATTGATAATAGGCAAAGGATATGAACAAACAATTTTAAATAACAAAATTAAAACCATTTCTAATCATGTGAAAGATGCTCTAATCTCTATTGATTAGAGAAATGAAAATTAAAACATCTCTGAGGTACCAACTTATACCTCTTAGATTGGCTAAAATGACAGGAAAAAATAATAATAAATGTAGGAGAGCAAATGGGAAAACTGGGACACAGATGCCTTGTTGATGTAATCATGAAATCATGTTATAATGAAATAATGTTGCTCACATAGTTAACACTTAATAAATACTTGTTGAATTAGTATTTGAACAAAATTAATTTTACACAATGACTATATCAACAACACTAAAAGACATGATGTTGATCATTTTTTGTTATAAAACATTGATAATGAAATAATGAAATACATTCATCTTTCCTCTCAGTAGAAAGGTGATTATAGTTAAGTTTCAAATCCTGATGCCCCAAACTTACTAGCTATGTGACCACGGACACAGCACTTAAACTTCAGAACCAAAGTTTTATCTTTTAAAAATAGAAATGACAAGACTTATACTGTTTAGTTCAATAAAGCCTGTGGGGGAAAAACACATTACATGCCATAAAGAGTTTATATTTCTCCAGAGAGCCATCTTTGGCCCTGTATTTGCCATTTTTATTAGCTTGAAATAAGAGAATGGAAGGATTTTTTAAAATTAATTTTCTCTGCTATCTTTCCCCTTACTCAGTAATAAAGAAAAGTATTTTGATTGGCATATGCACTTGGACTTAGTAATGATACAATAGTCACTCACCAGGTGGCCAGTCAATCTATGTTTTTCATGGTAGTGGTCAAGGGAAGTCATGTCATGCTTCTCCAGATGAGGAAAGAAGCCTGCTGTTGTTTTATTTTTCTCCAAACATTAAATAGAGGTTAAATACCCAACAAAATATATCCTTTAAGATAATATTTTCATTTTTCAGATATATAGTATAGATATGTGATAGGTAGGTAGATAGACAGTTGGGTTAATAATAAAATTGACAATATGCATAGTGGGATCTTTTATTCTCTGCATCATTCAATCAGTTTTGTGATGGTTAATTTATGAAAGCTGGATTTGCTCTACTCATTCTTTTTCAATGATTGCTTTAATTCACATTCATATTAAAGCACAATATAAACACTAGTTTTAATTATCATCATTCCCTCCTCAAAATAAATCAATGGAGATTGACATTCACTCTGCAACTTAGAGAATTATGTCAAATGATTGACCCAATGTAAAAACACTATTATGTGTTAGAAACAGATAGTCTTTAATCCAAGTCTCTCTGAATGAAGCCAAGCTTGGGTCTTTTGTTACTACATCGTACTGAATCTATATTGAACTATTATAATCTGCATCTAGGACCTTTCTTTTCTCCCTATCTGAATTGTCATTAATATACAAGCTTGATCTTCTTAAATTTTGTTGCTGTGTTGTTTTTTTCATTTTTACTTTTTTTCTAGATTTGTATTAATCTCTATCTTTTAAGAATATCAAATAGGACTAGTAAATCTAGTGTGAGGGCTATTTTCCTCCAACTCTTACTGCAAGAAGTTGTAGCACATATAATGGTCATTCTCCAGTAAACTATCTTGTCATATTTAGGGGTAACTGATGGACTTCAAAATGTTTCATGAGCTAGGGGGAAATCTACCCCAAACAAGAGAAGACATCCACCAGTACAATGAGATGAGAACAATTTGTTCCAGCAGCCAGGGAGGCAGTTGAAGCAAATGCTTTGGATCCCATAGAGCATGGTCAGTCATTGAAGATGTCCAATATGTGTTATCATAAGTCATCTTATTCTTTGTCCTACCATAGCTTTTGATGATTGTGGAAGAGTGAATAAGATGGCAACTTTGCTCAAATCTGCCTTACGTAAATCTAATTTATACAAAAGTTAACACATCATCCATGATGTCATTGCTCCTCTTCCTAAAAGATGGATGAAAAACAATCTTTGTTGTTAAGTATAAAATAGCATGTCAATTCAATAAACATGTATTAAACATTTCTTATGTGAGACATTGCTGCATATAATATAACATATAATAATCTTAGAATTAATATTCCCTCTGAGCTAGATTCAGGATTTCAATCAAAGAAGACTAGTTAGGCTTTTCATTTGAAGCATTTGTAATACATTATCTGATAATATTCTTTACAATTTTCCAATTATTTATTTTATTTTTGTGCTTTGTTATTTGTAACATCTAGTAGAGATTTCTACTTTTTTTATAAGTGACAAATAAGATTCTTAACAACATACATTTGAGTATACACAACTATCTAATACTAGTTAGTAGAGCTATCCATCAACACCTCTATATGCCTATCTAGCAGTAGATCAACCTCTCTGTGTATTTTCTTGTATCATAAATCTGTAAAGAATTGCAAACTGTGTCATTAATGCATTTTACTCAGTAAATTCGTATAGGAAAAAAAGTTAATGGGTACTTAAACTTTTACAGATGATCTAATTTCGGGTGGAGGAATAATATGTGAAAATTTTATTACATCATTTTTTAATCTATAAGACAAATTATGCTTAGGTAACCAATTAATTGTTGATATCATACAGATGTGTGGAAGTCATTAGTGTCATGAATAAAGATCTAGTTGAGAAGCAATGACAAAAGAAAGATTAAGATACAATAAAAGTAGATTTACTAAACATTAGAATCTGTGGTTTCATTTAACCTTTAAAATAGTCTTTAATATGTTGCACACAATAAATTTGCTAAGTATATATGAGAATTAACTTTCTTTGATATCAGAATGTTGTCAATATATACCAACAATTGAAAGATGTCTAGAGACTGGGTGAGTTAAGCAGTAAAATATTTCTCAGGCTATATATTCATGATATATTGTGATAGATTCATATAGATAGAACGAAACAAAGAATAATTGGGAGTCGGTGTAGATTGTTTCTTAATATTATTTTCAAAACAAATACATAGATAGTTTTTTAACATATACCCTTGCAAAACCTTATTTCAATTTTTTTCTCTTCCTTTCCCTTGCCTCCTCCCCTAGACAGCAGGTAAACCAATATAAATTAAGCATGTGCAATTCTTCTGTATATATTTCCACAATTATCTTGCTACACAAGAAAAATCAGACTACAAAGAAAAAAAAATGAGAAATAAAACAAAATTCTAACAAACAACAAAATAGTGAAAATACTATATTGTGATTCACATTCAATTTCCACAGTCCTTTCTCTAGGTGCAGAGGGCTTTCTCAGTAACTGGCCTAAATCATCTAATTTTTTAAGACAGCCACACCCATCAAATGTGATCTTCAAATACTCTTGTTCTTGGCATGTACAATTGTAAAGTTCTTGAATTGTGAGGTACTGATAGTCTGCTCAATTATAATCCTCCTCTGGGAGGAGATCTGTAAAATCTTTTCCTGTGTGCAGGTTTCTTGGGAGCTCTGAATCTCCTCCAACTCTTGTCCTTTCTCAAATCAGACTGGTCTCCTTTCAGCCTGCCTGGCGTCAAAACTCTATCCCAGAGTGGATTCTCTCAGACCCAATGCTACCCTTCTCTCTCTCCCAGAGAATAGGCATGTGAGAACTCAGTGGGGCGTGGGGAAATACTTCCATCAATGAACTTGCTCCTCTTAGAATTCCTAAGGTGTAAACTCCCTTTAAAGGCGTGAACCAAAGGTCTGAGCCAGAGAACTGTCAAGTCAGACTGAGTTCTCACCTTGTCACTGTCCAGACAACCTGAGTTCTCACCTTATAATCCTTACATACAATGATCTCCTGCTTCTGCTCATTTTACATAGTATCAGTTGATGTAAATCTCTCCAGACATAAATCATTCTGCTGATTGTTTCTCATAGAATAATCATATGCTAAAATATTCATATACAATAATGTATTCAGCTATTCTCCAATTGATGGGCATCCATTCAGTTTCCAGTTTCTTTTCACTACAAAAAGGCTGCTCAAACATCTTTGCACATGTGAGGTCATTTCCCTTTTTTTTTAAACGATCTCTTTGGTATAGAGACACTATATGCACAGTTTGATAGCCCTTTGGGCTTAGTTTCAGATTGCTCTCCAGAATGGTTAGATCAGTTCACAACTCCATCAATAATGTGTTAGTATCCCAGTTTTCCCACATCCCCTCCAACATTGCTCATTATCTTTTTGTGTCATCTTAGCCAATCTGAGAGGTATATAGTAGTATCTAAGAGTTGCCCTAATTTGCATTATTCTGATCAATAATGATTTAGAACATTTTTCGTATGACAAGAAGTGGTTTCAATTTCTTCATTTAAAAACTGTGTGTTCATATCCTTGACCATTTATCAAATGGAGAATGCCTTATTTTTACAAATTTGAGTCAAAATGTGTAAAAAAAATTCCCAGTTTACTGTTTCCTTTCTAATCTTGTCTGCACCGGTTTTGTTTGTATAAAAACTTTTTAACAATACAATCAAATTGATCAACTCTAGTTTTTCTTTGGCCACAAAATCCTTCCTTCTCTGTAATCTGAGAGATAGAATCTCTCTTATTCTTCTAATTTGCTGATAGTATTATCATTTATTTCTAAATCATAAAGACATTTTAATCTTATCTTAATATAGGGTTTTAGAGATGGCTCAATGTCTAATTTCTGCCATATTGATTTACAATTTTCCCAGAATTTTTTTGCCAAATAGTAAGTTTTTCTCTCAAAAGTTAGGACCTTTGTATTTATGAAACACTAAATTACTATAGTCACTGACTCTTGTGTCTTGTGAAACCAAACTATTCCATGGATCAATGACTCTATTTCTTAATCAGTACCAAATGGGTTTCATGACTGCTGCTTTTTAATACAGTTTTAGGTGTGGTATAGATAGGTCACATTAATTTGTACCTTTTCACTAATTCCCTTGAAATTCTTGACTATTTGTTCTTCCAGAAGAACTTTGTTATTATTTTTTATAGCTCTATAAAGTAGAGTTTTGGCAGTTTGATTGGTATGGTACTGAATAAGTAGATTAATTTAGATACATTGTCATTTTTATTATATTAATTCAGCCTACCCATGAGCTCTTGATAGTCTTTCAGCTGATTAGATCTGACTTTATTTGTGTTTCTAGTCTTATGTTTTCATGTAGTTATTGGCTTTGTCTTGGCAAACAGACTACCACATATTTTATATTATCTACCATTATTTTAAATGGAATTTCTTTTTGTATTTCTTGTTGCTGATATTTGTTAATGATATGCTGTGACCAGCAGGCAATCAAAATCCTATTTTACTTCTGAAATAGGAATTGTTTTTTATGGGGAGAACCTTTATGAAAGCAAATAATTGGAACAGTTGATAGTCAGGACTTTAAGTCAAGAAGATCTGAGTTCATATAGTTCAGTTATTTACTTAACTAGTTCTAGCAATATGTATTTCAATCTCATTATAAATGTAGACACTGGAAGATATACTATCAAGATTGTGAAATTATCCATAGCATCCAAAACTTTGATTCAATGGATAGAATATTAAGCCTGGAAACGAATACTTGAATTCAAAGCAAACCTCATACCCTCACTAAGCAAAGGAGCACAAATGGATCATAATAGATCTACAACAACTAAAATCAAGTTTCAGAGTATATATTAATGATACTTCACAAATTAATACTAGATAATTTAGTGAGGAGATTTTTAAAGGTATTAGCAAAGAAAAATACTATATTGAAGATGGCATCAAAGCAACTATGCTGTAGTTGCTCTTTGATCTTGGACTTTAAGACTCTATAGATCAGTGTTGTCATGTGTAAAATGAAAAAAAAAAAAAAAGAATTGGATTAGATGAGTCTAGCTTCAGTGATGCAATAGATTAAATCATCTCCAAAGTATTTCAAGGTCTAACATTTTTATCCAAACTTATATCTACGTTGTTGATTTTTCAATTGTTGTTTTGCTTTTTCATATGTCACAATTGAGAATAGTCAGTTTAATTTCCAGATGATTATAACACATAAATTTATAATTCTATGATATGTCAGATAAATAAATTCTTAGCTGAAATTTATATTAAATACACTGAACAAAGCTGATGGACTGGAACTATTTATTAAAGTAATGAAAATGTAGTTCCCTTTCATTCAATTTTATTAGATAGCCCTTAATATATCTCACCTAGTATATAGATTACTTGCTTGTCTATAAACTATATTAAATAGCTATATTGATACTAATGTGCTATGTTGTTTCTGATAGCTAATTTCTTAGAAAAAATTCAGGAATTTTGGTAGAAATTTTCCTCAGTAAATATGTGCCCAACTGACTGAAAACTTGCAGGCATCAAGGTGAATCAATGAATTGCCTGCATACTAAAATAATTAGCTGGTAATTTGGGCAGTCAAGTGGAAGACTCTGTTCAGAGGAAAAACAAGCTCATCTGAATCCTACTCACATTATACATACTCAAGTAGAAATACAGTGCCACTTGCACATGCTGAAACCAGAATCAGAGTAGGAATTTTACACATTCAAATAAGCACTTGGGAGTATTCTGGTGTAATAAATGCTATTTAGTCTGAAAGACCTTATGATTTGTAATCCAGTCTTCAGTATAGATGCCAAATTAACTGATAATTGGCCTAGTTTGAAACTAGCCATACTGTCTGATATTGATAAGTACTTGGAAAAATAACATTTTCATAATTGCACGAGTGTCTATTAAGTGAAAGTCTGCAAAAATCAAAGCCAAACATCATATTGCTAAATGTGCATTATTTTATAACTCATCAAGTATTTGAAGATCTGTCATGTGGAAAAAAAATATGTTTGTTCTGCTCAGCTTTAGAGGGCATAACTAGGTGCAATGAGTATAAATTGAAAAAAGAAATGTTAAAATTGATATCAGAGAAAAATTCTAACAATTAGAACTATAAAGATAGCACAGAGTACCTCAGGAATAAGTGTGTTTTTTCACTGGATGGTTTTACCCAAAGGAAGTACAACTGTGGTAGGATTTAAAAGCATGAACATTTGTGAATAGATCACTAAAAGACTTAACAAAACCTATGCTATTTTCGCTCCCTCCTTCCCTCCCCCCTTACTATTTCTCTTTTATATGTATATATACATATATGTGTATATATATATATATATATATATATATATATATATATATATATATACATATATACCTCTATATATATAAGATAAATATGTAGATATAAATATAGATATAGATATAGATCATAGAGACAGAGACAGAGAAAGACAGCAAGAAAGGGAGAGAGAGAAACAGAGAGAGAAAAAAAAAAGAGAGTACAATAAGTAATTTGTCCTCATTAATACTAAATTCTGTAAACAACATGGAACTTTTTATAAATTACCTGGTATTTATCAGTAGGAATATGTTAGAGGTTTTTAATGTCACACTAATGTATTTTATATAGTATATCTGAAAGGTGAACTTTGGTGTCCCATCCTAAACAACAACAACAACAAATAACATTTTTGTTTTGAATATATACATTATTCATCAATATCTCACTGGCTTAAAACAAAACAATATACCTGGCAATGAAACAAGTAAGTTATTTACCAAGTTTTTTTGTTACAACTATTTAGCTAAAAATTGAATAGCAATATAGGATATCCCTTCTTTATAAGAAGGTAATATGATTTTTGCATACATGAAGCTCAATATATGCTATAGTCAATGGTATATTTTCTACCAAATTTTTATACAAGTTTCCTGCTTGTTATCAGGCTAGACTGATAACAAATAATATCAGCTTGTCTCCATTCCTAGAATATCCCCTTTCCTCACATCTACCTTTTAGAGTCATTATCTTCATTTAAAGTTTTACTTGAAGAAAAATACTTATACTTCCAGGACCTTAGGAGGCAGAGCCATGATGGAGAAGATGACACATGTTTCTAAGTGACCTTCTCTACAACCCTCATACTAATTAGCAAATTCAGATTCTGATTTATTTCTGCACCAGCAGAACCCAGAAATATTGGGAGTGCAAAAAAAATTACCAGCAGAAGATCATTTTAAAGATAGCCAGAAAAAGATTTTTCAATTGGAAAAAGGAGGGAGGCAGCCAAAGATAATGTTGAGCACAAATGCCAGTGCAGACAGCACAGAGTCCCTGGGTGGTGCAGTCTCTACATGGCAAAGAATCTACAGGGAAGAATAAACAGGAATCTACAACAGTGTTGGCCATTCTGCCCTGGTTGCAAGGCAGTAGATCAGCAGAGATGTTATACAATATTCAACTCAAACACAAAAGATCAATAGGTAATCCCAAAACACCAGAATCTCAAGGGACCTGACCACACCCACCCAGCACCAATGATTCAGCACAGATCCAGCACAGCTATGGTAGCTTGGGAAACCTCCCTTACCCTAAAGTCCTTAACTTAAAAAAAAAAAAAAAAAGTAATAAAGAGGACTCTGACAATAGACAGCTTTTATGGTGAGAGAGAAGCACAGATTTCAAACTCTGAGGTTTGATTAAAGGCAGGTTGACTTCAGATGAAGACCCAAAAAAGTGATATTACTGGGTCCACACACAAAACTCTCCAAGAAGAAATTAAAAAGTACCTTAAAAAAAGCTACAAGAAAAATGGGGAAAGGGAATGAAAATTTTGCAAGAGGGTTTGGAAAAGGCATATAACTCACTAAAAGATAGATTTGATAAAATGGAAAAAAGAAAGCAATTCCCAGAAAAACAGAATTTGTGAAACAGAAAAAGAAAATAACTCCTTAAAAAACAAAATTTGTGAAAGGGAAAAAAAAAAAACTCCTTAAAAACCAGAATTTGTAAAATGGAAAAAAATCCATAGAACAAAACAATTCATTTAATCATTCAATTGGACAAATACAAAAAGTAGTAAAAAAATAAGTAAATGAAGAAAATAATTCACTAAAATTTAGATCTGAACAAATGGAAATGAATGACTCAATGAGACAAAAAGAATTTGTCAAGCAAAACCAAAAAAAAAAAAAAAAAAAAAAAAAGAAAAGAAAAAAATAGAAAAAATGTAAAATACCTAATTGGGAAAACAACTGACCTGGAAAATAGATCTAGGACATATAATCTAAGGATTGGACTCTCTGAAATACATGATGAAAAAAAGAAAAAAGAGCCTACATACTATCTTTCAGGAAATCATCAAAGAGAACTGTCTGGATATCAGAGAAACAGAAGGTAAAATGACCACTGAAAGAATTCACTGAACACCTCCTGAAAGAGACCCCTTACAAATATACCTTAGAAATAAATATCTGATTTTGTCTTTCTATCTGTAGGACTTAGCATGGTGCCTAGTGATGGGGAATCATGATAGATCACTGGTTGATATCTTTCTTCCAGTTGTACTAGAAACTTCTGGAATTTTCATTCTTTGGTTTTTTTTTTTTTTTTTTTTTTTTTTTCATTCTTTGACTTAGCTATTCTAAATGTTTGTTGAGTTGAGGCAAACTCCACCATTTCCTTTCTATGTCTACAAAATAGAAATTGTGACAGAGGAAGATTAGAGTAATGGACTAGAAGCCTTAGTGACTGAGAGTAGGAGCAGAAATCATTCCATTGTTTCCAGTGGTGGGAACACTGACATAGATTATCCCTCAATAGGGTTGACTCTGAATTGCAGGTCCTGTAGAGGTTCATTAATTCTTTCTGGACACTTGTCTCATAATCCAAATAAGCTCTGACAAAATACCATGTTTACTTGTTATTGCAACATAAGTGAAAAAAAATGGAATTGCTTTCCTATTTGTTATTAAAACAGAGTAATTACCACATTTTCTATAGAATTATAAATGAAGCCTTCTAAAAATTATGATAAAGCATGCAATGGAATAATAACAATAGCTGGTGTTTTAAACAGAAATATTCCAGAACATTACAGAATGTGAATTTTAGGCAAATGGGATAAAATAATTTTACTATAAATGGAAGGTACATAAATTTGGAGTTCTTAAACAAATTATAAGTGTAACAAATTTAATTTAACAAATAATTTCCCTTATTTTGGATGTTTTGAGGAAATGTATTTACCAATACTTTTAACCTTTAAAGCTATAACTAAAGAAATAGCAATGCAAAAATAATCTAAGAGCAAAATTAAGAAAAAGAAAAATGACATGATACTGTGAATATGACAATTTAATATCGACTGTCACTTTATAATCTTGGTTTACAAATGTATTATGATAATTAGAAGTCAGAAGTCTATCTTTCTTGGAAAACTTTGTTTTAAGAGACCTTGCAACTGTTTATCTAGGTAAATCATGTTCTAGGAATCATGTTCATACTATATCCTCAATCAAGTCTACAGGAGAGCTTTGCTTCACATCTCCCTTTTTCTCTGGAAAGAAAGAACTAAGAATCTAGATGCCAGTTTTATCATTCATTTTTAAATGTTCTTTCATTGTTCCAAATTACACCTCTAAAAAAAAAAGCCTAAAGTGCTGGTATGATTGTAATTTTTATATTTACCTAAACTTAGTTGAATGATTTAATTAATAAATATAATGTATTTTTATATTTAATTTTCTACACTGGTATTTCATATCTAGGATTTCTAGGATTTTATTAATCTCCCTAGTTTTTTAGAGTTGTCTTATTCTTAGAGGGAAAGTTTCAGATTCCCCACTAGTATAGTTTTTCTCTACATTTCCTTCTGTAACTAATTTAAAATATCTAGGAATTTGGGAGCTCTACCAATTGGTGCATACACATTCAGTATTGTTATTACAGCATTGTTTATGGTATTTTTTATCAAGATGTACTTTTTTCATTATCTCTTTTAATAATATCTTTTATTTTTGCTTTATCTGAAATAGGAATTGATAGCCCTGCTTTATTTTTTTATTATTATAATTTTTTACTTCAGCTGAAGCATAATGCATTCTGTTCCAGCCTTTTATCTTTACTCTGTGTGTTTCTCTATGTCAAATGTGTTTCTTGTAAACAGCATGTTTTAGAATACTGTTTTTCAATTAACTCTGCTATTTGCTTCCATTTTATGGAAGAATTCATCCAATTCACATTCTTAGTTATGATTACTATCTCTACATTTACCCCCATTCTGTTTTATCCCTTATATATACTTTTATCTGCTCTTTCTACCCTGCCTTTCATAGAGTTTCTTTTTAACATATATTTTCCACTAGTTTAGCTTCTATCAGACTTTCCCATTTCTCTTACCTCTTTTTCCTATTGTTTCTACCTCCCTTCTATCGTTCTTCTGCATTTTCTTCCCCCTTTTTCTTCCTACTTCTTTACAGCCTTTTACTTTTTTTTTTTTTTTTTAATATCTCACAGAGTGATTTACCTCATTCTAGTTTTTAATGTGATTTTCTTCAGTTAGCTTTTTAAACACTTTTTTTTCCTATTTGGTTAATTTTACTTTTTAAGTAATTGTTTTTTTCAGATTTTTTTCCTTTTCCAAACGATTGATTCTCTCATGCATACCTCTCATTTCATTTCTCATTTTTTCTCTATTATTCTCTTATTTGCCTTTTGAAGTCTTTTATGAATACTTCCAAAAAATCTCTTTGGGTTTGAAACCAGTTCGTATCACTTTTTGAGATTTCTTCTGTGAACATTTTGTCCTCATCTGAGTTTGTGTTTTGCTCTGCTCTGTTACCATAGTAGCTTTCTATGGTCAAATTTCTTTGCTGTTTCTTGCTCATTGCTCATTTTCTTTCCTTTTTTTTTTTTTTTTTTTTTTTTGTTATTTTCTCTTTTTTCGTTACATGGTCAAGTTCTGCTCCCAGATTAAAAAAAAAAAAAAATGCTTTTCCTATTTTCCTGTGCTGCTCTGAGCCTTGTCTTTGAAAACAGGGGTCCCTTGTGTTTACAGGGGCAACTTTGCCTGCCCTTTCCAGCAGCCTGGTTTCCCAGAGTTTGCCTTCTGTTCTGGAACTGGAAGCTGCCCCACTGATTTGCTGCTTTACTAAGCCAGGACTGAGGTAGGGTGCTAGTTGCTACTTTGCTGTGATTAACCTACTCTCACTGCTTTTCTCAGAGTCTGTCGGAGCTGTACTAAATACCCTTTTTCACTCTTGTGAGACTGACCTTTCTTGGAGTTTTTATAATTTATCTGGAGTGAGAGAGTGGTTTAATTCTATCAGACTCTATTCAGAGATCTGGTTTCATGTGTTTTTTGAGGAAAATTTGGAGAATTCAAGCAGCTTCCTGGCTTTACTCTGCCATCTTGACTCCAACCCTTGAATGTAAGCAATAGGAATTGGCCTGTGTCAGATCTAAATCACACTAACTCATCTTACATATATTCTGATTTTATAAATCTATGCTGAGACATTTAATTTTTTCTTTAGACTTTATATTAAATATGCAATAAAATCTAAACTTTTTAGCTCTATATTTGTGAATAGCTTTAACATAAAACAAAAACAAAAGTAAGCAAGCAAAAACCTCATATTTTTATATCATATTTCTGTACTTTTCATATTTCCGATACTCTGGCTAAATAACTCAATGTTGTTCATAAACACTTCCTATTGTTTCCTACAACTTTCCCTTGCTTTTCCTATAACATGTTTTTCATATTCTTTATCCCACAAAATTCTACACATCGTTTTTCCCTAACCCAATTCCCCTCTTTTCTATACAGACTTTTCAGATATCCTAGCAAAGACATTCCTCCTTGGAATTTTTATACTACTCCAGTATGATATACTATCAATGTTTTGTGGCATAGAATCAGAAGACCTCAATTCAGGTTTTACATCTGGAACTCATAATTGTTTTAATCTTGGAAAAAATAAATTTAAAATCTGTACACTTCACATTTCTTTTATATAAATCAGAGAAGGCAGAATCAAGATGGAAGGAACTTTCCCTGGTTTCCCTCAAAAACAACTTGAAATCATGCCACTGAACGTATTCTGGGGGGACAAACTCAGAAAGAGATAGAATGAAACAATTTCATAGCTCAATATGGCTTGGAAAGACATTAGGAAAGATTATTCTCAGTTGGGTAAAAGGGGAGCTCAATCCAGGTTTCATATCAGCTAGAGAAGTCAACAGGATTTTCTAAACTACAGCACAGACCAGCACCTGAGACCTCTCTTCCCTGGTTCAACAAGAAAGTAGCAGATCAATGTAGAAGGTAGATTGTCAGCCCCAGAAAGCATGCAACAGCAGGTAAGACTAAATCTGACTACCCTAGCATGGTGAGCAAGTCATCAAACATCAGAGGGCTGAGCAAACAAATATAAATTTCAAAGCTGCACAAGAAGCTTGGGTTAGGACATGAACTCAAATTTAAAAGCCACAAAATAGGCAACAGAAAAGAAAAGAAATGAAAAGAATATAAAGAAAATTAGTAAGAAATAAAACTAAACAAAGATAAATGAACAAACAAACAAACAAAACCTTGACCATAGAAAGCTACTATAATTACAGGGAAAAGCAAAAGATCAACTCAAAAAAGGAAAAAAAAAAGGCCTACATATGAAATCTCAATGGAGGTTATAATTTAAAAAATCATCACATTAAAGTCAACATACACATAAACCCTTTGTTTTTATATACTACCTCTAATTGCCCTAATGATGATACAGTTCTCAAGAGTTGCAAAAATCCATACCCAGAGGAAAAAAACTATCTCAATTCAGATTGAATTATACTCTCTCTTTTGTTTAACACTATTTTTCTTGAGGGTTTTTTCCTAATTGGGATGTAAGATCTATGTTTCATTTAATGACATGACTTTTAGGGAAAGGTTTTTCATAACTACACGTGGTTCCTCAATAGGGGTTGAGAGTGGGGATTAGGGAAAGAATCTAGAACTCAAAAAATTAAACAATTAAAATGTTTTAAATTTAACTGAAGAAAATATTAATTAAATATGAAAAAATGAAACAAAATGAAATGAAATAAAAAATCAGCAAGCATTTTATGTAATAGAGATAAGCTGAAAGCATTGCCAATAAGATAAGCAGTGAATAAAGTATACCCATTATCACGAGCATTATTTAACATTGTCCTAAAAATGTCAGCTTTAGTTCAGAGAAGAAAAATAAATTGAAGGAATTAGACTGGGCAATGAGTAAATAAAACTATCATTCTTTGCAGATGATATGATAGTATACTTAGAGAATCCTAGAACATTAACTAAAAAGCAACTTGAAACAATTAACATTGGCAAAATGTCAGGATATAAAATAAACTCATATAAATCATTGGCATTTTTATATATTTTCAACAAACACAACAACAAGAAATAGAAAAAGAAGCTCTATTTTAAAAAGCAGCAAATAGAAAACGTTTGAGAGTCCACCTGCCTTTACAAATCCAGGAGATATATGAATGCAATTAAAACACACTTTTCAATCAAATAAAATCTGATCTAAACAAGTGGGAAAACATTGATTGCTAAGCTGAGTTTACATAATAAAAATAATAATTCTACATAAAGTAATTGACTTATTCAGTGCCATGCCAAATTCTTAAAAATATTTTTATGTACTTAGAAAAAAATAACAAATTTCATCTTGAAAAATAAAAGATCAATTTTGAGTTCTCTAGTGCTACTTTGAGAGAGAGAGAACTATGGCAACTCAATATGGATAAAAGCATAGTATTTTCACTTTATTTTGTTGTTGTTTGTCTTTTTTTTTTTTTCTTTTTTTTCCCCATTTTCAGCTTTTGACATTATTTTCCTTGAAAAATATGGAAACATATTTAGAAGAATTACATATGTTTAACCTATATGGCTCATATTTAACCAATATGTTTGCTGTCTATAGGAAAGGATAGAGGGGAGGGAGGGAGAAAAAAAAAAAAACTTGGAATGCAAGGTTTTATAAAAGTGAATGTTAAACATTATCTTTGCATATATTTGGCAAAATAAAGCTATATTAAAATGGGGGGGAGGGAAATATAAGGTCAAGAATATCAAAGGAATCAATGAAAATGCAAAAGAAGGTGGCTTAGCCTAAGTGGCAGTCATTAAAACTATTTACTAATGAAAAAAGTAGTTTTTATCAATGGAATAGATTGACTCAATAATCAATGTTTATAATAATCTACTATTTGATAAATGTAATGGTACATAATTCTGGAGAAATGTACTTGGAATAAGGATTCTTATAACAAGGTGCTAACTCAGTGAAAGTGATAATACAATGGTTATCTAGCTTAGCATGTGAGTTCTCTAGTTCAGTATGAGTGATTTAATCTTACAAAATTAATGGTCCCCTAGTGATATAATGATTGCTTTATACTCAGTATACTGTAATGATGCAATTGTAATAGAGTATATAAAGAGAGGACAAAGTCAGCCACAGTCATTCCAATTGGTAATTAGCCTCAAGTGTTTGATTGTTCGACTTCAGTTCATTAACTGAAGAGTTTCAGCTCTTTACATTTCCCACTTTCTTTTGTTTTAGAACACAGCTTGCCATGCCATCCCTGACTTCTTAGGGAAGTCAGAACCCCCAAAATGAGATGTTCACACCTCCCCCAACTTCTCAGGAGGGGAGTTGAAAGCACTAAAAAGGAGATGATCATGCCCTCCCTGACATCTCAGGAAGGGAGATGAAAAACACCAAAGAAAAGTGGGGATTGGAGGCAGGTTTCTGGACTGAAGAGTCTTATGCACAAACCCATCAGTATGTCAGGTTTTACACAAGCACATAGCAATAACGCACAGGCTATAAGTGATAACTCTCCCCACAGACAGTACAGGCTCAATGTGGTGTAACAAACATGAATTGTAGATGCATGTAATGATATAAACAAACAATATGAATCAACATAGTCTTGTAAAAGATTTCCAGAAGTCCTAGAAGGAGGGTATGTAAACATCAGTCACAACATATGCCTTCTTCAGCAGCCAAGAGATAGTCCAAAACCAATCTATTATCCATTGCTTCATGTGTCAGGGAACCCAATGATCCCCACAAGTTTTTGAACTTCTGCAACAATCTTTTTATGTGTTAGGGAATCCAATGATTCCTGCAGATTTTTAAGTCCTGCAACAGTTTTATCATTTCTCAGAAAATCCAATGATTCCTGAGGGTTTTGAAGTCCTACAATAATCTTCCATCTCTCTCAGATGGACAAGGTGAATACGGCTTGTGGGCACCCATGTGATTCCTTCTCCATCTGTAGAGATACAAGCACACCTCTCCCCTAAGCAATTAACCTATCAGTTCCCTTTAATTCACCACTTTCTGGGTCTCTCCACATCACCTGGCGATCACCTAAAGATAGCAGAGTTGCTTGCACTGGACATTGCCCTTCCAGTGGATTATAAAACCTGTCTGCTGAAGCCAGTGCATCTTTGTCAAAAATCAAGAAGTTAATAATATAAAGAGTTAGATTTAGAAGTTCTCTAGGGTTACCTATGACTCCCCCTTTCCTTTGTTTGGAGGAGTATTTTAATGTCTCTTTTCCTCTCAACTATTGTCTGTCCTTGAAGATTACAGGGTATGCCAGTGGTGTGTAAAATCTTGTACTGTGCACAAAAGTATGCAAAATGTTTAGAAATATATGCAGGTCTGTTATCTGTTTTTATTGCTTGTGGCACACCCATAATTGCAAATGCTTGTATAAGGAATTCAGTGACCAATTGGGCTGTCTCTTTTGCTTCTGGTATTGCAAAAGTGAATCCTGAAAAAGTTTCTACCACAACCTGGATAAAAGACAGATGACCAAAAGTTTTATAATGGGTCACATCCATTTGCCCAATTTCAATAGATCTCAAAACATGAGGGTTCTTCCCTAGAGGGAGTGTAGGAGTGTGGAAAGGAATGAAAGCTGTACAGACTTCAGGAAAGCTAGAGGAGATTCAGAGCCAGGCTTCAGTGGATTCACAAGTGCAGGAGATACAAAAATCTAAAGGAAAAGCCTACTAATGGGCTTCTGGAGATTCATAATTAGGATTGAATTGTGGGACACCCACAATCCCACACTCTTGGAATCTAAGTATGATTCATTTCCCATGTCTACCTACGTGCTGGCTAGAGGCTTTAGATTCAGGGGAGCTAGAGGCTGAAGCTGGCTGGAGATATTCTGACAAGAACTCATTGGGGTATAAAGGAGAGAAGAAGGCCTACAGAAAGCTAGCTGAGCCCCAAGTGAAGGAGACAAGACTTGAAGGAGAAAATAAAAAATCTGAAGTTGAGTTTTGGAAAGAGACAATAAAGAATTTTAACTCCTGGCTGGATTTGGGATTATTGAACTGAACTAAAACTAAGGCTGCCTCCAGAAGCTCCCCAAGAAACCTGCCCCCAAGAGATTAATCACAATTTAGAGAGAACAAAACATTACAGGAAAGGGGATAGAAGGAAGGAGGGGAAAATTTGGAACAGAAGTGATTGCAAGGGATTGTGTTGTTAAAAAGTTACCCATGCATATGTACTGTCAAAAATGTTATAATTATAAAAATTTAAACAAAGAATGCATCGCCAATTATGTACTAGGCTAGGTATCTTTAATGGAGAACCATGTGTAAAATTTGAAGCCATGACTAATATAATTTGCCATTTTGGGATGATTTCATAGCATACATTAATTTGTGCATTAGTATAAAAGGTGTATATCTTGTCAGGTCTTATCCCTTGTCAGGTACTGCCTAATGGCCTTTAATAAAATTCTAGACACAAGCACTGGATAAGGAGATAGGTGTTGTTCTGGTTGTGCTGGGAGGTTCACCCACTCTATCACATTCTCTCCTAGATGAAGGGCTGCTGTAGGTGTCTCTTGTTTAACAAAAACTGATATTTCCAAGGGGTTTTGAGTGACACTTTCAATCACATTGGATAAAGCCAATTCAACTTCTCTCAAAGCCTCTTGAGCTTTTTTGTAAGCTGGAATGGTGATTTTAAAGCACTCTCTCCCCTTAAAATGCCATATAATGGTTGCAATAGATAGGTAGTGAAGCCTAACACTGAATGCATCCATTCGATATCTATCAATTTCTGAAAGTCATTTAAGGTGTTTAACTTCTCTGTTCTTAAGGAAAGTTTTTGTACTGTAAGCACCTTAGGATATACTTCATATCCTAAATGTTGAAAAGGAGCATGTTTTTGATTTTTTTTTTTTCTGGAGTTATGTGCAATTTGTAATTTCTTAGTGTTTCCATGGTCTTTTGTAGACATGCTTCCAATATTTGTTCCTCAGGTGTACGTCCTAATATATCATCCAAGTCATGTAATAACATAACTTTTGGAAATGTTTTTCTTAATGGAGTAAGAGCAGCAGCAACATACATTTGACACACAGTAGGGCTGTTTTTCATTCCCTGTGGCAAAACTGTCCATTCATATCTTTTATAAGATTCAGCTAAGTTTACACTGGGCACTGAAAAGGCAAATCTTTTCATATCCTCCTTATCTAGAGGGATAGAATAGAAACAATCCTTAATGTCTATAACCCAAAGATGCCATTCTCTAGGCAATTGACTAAGAGATGGAAGTCCAAGAGGAAGAGTTCCCATAGTTTCCATTTGTTCATTTGCCTTTCTTAAATCAGTCAACATCCTCCATTTTCCAGATATCTTTCTTTTTTTTTTTTTGCTTTTTTATTAATTTTATAATTATACATTTTTGACAGTATACATGTATGAGTAATTTTTTTACAACATTATACCTTGTATTAATTTTTTCCAAATTTTCCCCTCCCTCCCTCTACTCCCTCCCCTAGATGACAGGCAATCCCATATATTTTACATGTGTTACAGTATAACCTAGATATAATATATGTGTGTAAATCAAATTTTCTTGTTGCACATTAAGTATTGGATTACAAAGGTATAAGTGACCTGGGTAGATAGACAGTAGTGATAATATTTTACATTCAATTCCAAGTGTTCCTTCTCTGGGTGTAGTTGTTTCTGTCCATTACTGATCAGCTGGAAGTGAGTTGGATCTTCTGTATTTTGAAGATATCCACTTCCATCAGAATACATCTTCATACAGTATTGTTGTTGAAGTGTATAGTGATCTTCTGGTTCTGCTCATTTCACTCAGCATCAGTCCATGCAAGTCTCTCCAAGCCTCTCTGAATTCATCCTGCTGGTCATTTCTTACAGAGCAATAATATTCCATAGCCTTCATATACCATAATTTACCCAACCATTCTCTGATTGATGGACATAATGTTGGGCAAAGTAACTCCTTATTATTTTTTTAATTTCCTCTTCATTGGTGGAAAGATCCCCCTTTTCCTTTGTAAGATTAACAATTTGATTTTCCTCTTTCCTTTTTCTGATCAGATTTACCAAAGGTTTATCCATTTTATTGGCTTTTTCATATAACCAACTCTTGGTTTTATTTATTAATTCAATATGTTTTTTTTTTTACTTTCAATATTATTGATTTCTCCTTTTAATTTTAATATTTCAAGTTTGATTTTTGGTTGGATTTCTTTCTTACAACACATATTGGAAAGTTCCAAGGACTTAGAGAAGGTTGTAAGTGTCCTTGGTAAAGCTGCTCCTGTACTATATATAAGAAGGCCTGAATATTATTGTTACCTAAGGGCCACTGTTCTATCCACACTGGTGTATCAATTTTCCATGGGATAGGAACAGGTGACAGTGTTGGTAAGCCTGCAACAGCAGCCCTGCCTAAGAAAACAAAGTACTCATTTTTAATCCTAATTGTTGTAAAATGTCTCTTCCCCACAGATTGATGTGGATTGTTTCAATTATAAAAGGAGTAAAAACTCCTGTTTCACCTTCAAATCTCCATCTGAAAAGGAAAGCACTAACTTTAGCTGCTATTGATTCTCCTACTCCAGACATGTAGCTGTTTGCCCTAATTTTTGACCAGTGACTGAACCAGTTGGCACCTCTAATGACTATGATCTTAACCAGTTTCTACCAATCCTTCTAATGGTATGCCATTTAAATAAATAGTGAGCACAGGTAGGTCAGCTGTCACAGCTGCTGTCCAGTATATCCCTGGATTTTGTTCCTTGGAGTCAGAATCTGGGAGACTATCACCAGATTGTTTATTAGGAGTCTGTATCAGTAAACCTGATGCTACTACTTCTCCTGGTGGGAAATGCCCACATTGTCAACCTGTATTAGTGAATGGGAAATTAGCTACATTTTCCCCAGTTTCCCACATCAGTGTATGGATGGACACAGTTTTGTAAGTACTCTCAGGAGGTGAAATGGTCAAACCTATTGTGCCTGGAGGCAAGGGATCCATAGGTTGGAGAGGAACAAATTACACCTCTCCATGGGGTATCTCAGTTGTCCCAGATGCATACAACTCTATTCTCCCCAATTGCAATCCCTTTCGCCCATCAGATGGCTTCCTGGCTGATTGGTCATGTCTGGATACTGAACTTCTAGATACTCTCTGGGCATAGCATTGGCTACCATCATGCCTCAAGTAATTTTTGCCTTGGCCCCTGAGACTGGGCCCATTTCCCTGAATCAGTCTACATTTTGATGCCCAATGGAAGCCTCTGTTACATTTTGAACATGGGGTACTGGATCTTGTTCCCTCACCCTGTTTTCTTATTCTGTCTCTATGCCAACATTGAGCTTTCAGATGCCCTACTTTACCACATTGAAAGAATTGATGAGCCTCTCTAGAAGTCTTTTGCCAAATGGGACCCTCTCTTCCCATGTTAGGATTTTGGGAAGTCTGCATCATAGCCTTGCTATAATAAGCATTTGTGGCTACTGTGGCACAACGTCTTAAGATCACCTGTAAAGGAGCATCCTTGTGTAGTACTAGTATAATCCTTCTACAAACCTCATTAACATTTTCTTTAGCAAGTTGCCTTATCATAATTTCTGTTACTGCATTTTCACCATTAGTTCATATGATATGTCTGCACATGTCCCACAAAATCAGTAAAGGGTTCATTTGGCCCTTGTGTAATTTTTGTGAAGGCCTCACCCTTGTTGTTTTTACGGGGAGAAAAGCTCATGCTTTGATAGCAGCAGCAGCAATTTGCTCATATACTGCTATGGGGTAATTAATCTGTACTGAAATTTCTGCATATGAGTCTACATCTGTTAGTTGGTCATAGATGATTGGAGGATTAACTCCACTATGACTATTTTGTTGGGCTTGTAATCTACAGAGCTCACTATATTCAGAAAGCCACAACAAGTTTTGTCCAGATTCTAAGCATGTCCTTGCTATAGATTTCCAGTCCCTAGGGGTTAAGACTTCATAAGCCAAATTCTTTAATAACATCTTGACATAAGCTGATGTAGCCCCATAAAGCCTATTTCAGGTCTTTGAGGATTTATATATCAAAAGGAGTGTATCTTCTACTTTCTTGACCTGAAAAGTTAAACTGTTGAATCACCAGATACATACTGATTTTCTAATCAACTAAATCCTGCCCTTCTTCTGTGGCTTTTTGCAAAATACTTATAGGAGGGGGTGATTGCTGGGGGGGGGGAGGTGCTGGTGGTATCACTGCCCCTCCCACTACTCCTCCCCCATCCATCTTGGAAGGTGAAGTTGATGGGGCCATGTCAAGAACCACTTCCAGTTTAGGTGGGGTTGAAGCTGCCTCATCAGAGTGAGAATCACCAAGCCCTTCACCACACCCTTCATCCTCACTTAACGCCACATGCCCTCTAGTGATATTGCTATTAATCTGTTCATTGTCTTCCTCTTTTTTTTCATACTTCCTCATCTGGCTGTTCTTAAAATTTTTCTTTTTTCTATAACTTGCAGGATTCTTTAAGGCCAATTGTATTATGTTGTATATATAGAATGTTTCCTTGGAAATTGAATGAGGAACTTTATCATTGTAGTATTAACATAGTTGTTCTTCTACCAGCTTCCAATTATCTAGCCCCATTTCTTCTTCTTTTAAGAATCAAGGAGACATGGGATCTAATATACCCAAGAGTCTAGTGATCTGCAACCAAGTTATAATTAAGCTTTGTCCCTTTATCAACTTAAGCATGCTTTCCATAACACTCCCTCAGGGCGGGTGTGAGGGTGGGGCTGGGGCTGGGGGAGAATCTTTTTCTAATATCTGCCCCATTTCATCTAGACAAGGTTACTAGTTTAGCCCTTAATAAAGTAATTTCCCTGTTTGTCTATTAAAATACTCACCCTATTTCCTGGTTCCTAAGGGTTTCTTCAGTGAAATTAGTGTCCTTGGTCCCTTGTTGGGTACCAAATGTGATGACTGTGTTAACACCCTGGATACTTTAGAATCAGGCAGAGTCAGGATAATCAAAAGTCTTTATTCTTGGTCTTTAGTAGTAGAAGCCAAGTAGGAACTCAGCCACCTCACGTCTTTCTCTCCCGCCTAGAAATGATGCTAGCTAGTCTTACTCCACTTCCTAGTATCTCCCACAATTCTCTATATACATCAAATGATTGGGTCAGCACAGAATAGTGGGAAGGGCCATCTTCCAAGCATATTCTTATAGAATATTGTACAATTGGTAATTAGCCTCAAGTGCTTGATTGTCTGACTTCAGTGCATTAACTCAAGAGTTTCGGCCCTTTCTAAATACCTAAAATGGGAAGGGCAAAAACGTAGAAAAAAAAAATTATAAACCAATCTTCCTAATGGATATTGATGCAAAATTTTAAAAGAAAATATAAGCAGAGATTACAGCAACTTATCAAAAGAGTAACACATTATGACTAAGTAGCATTTATTCCAGGACTAGTTCAATATCATAAAAACATTAACATAATCTACCATATCAATGACAAGACCAAGAAAAATCATATGATAGTTTTAATAGATGAGAAAACTCTTTTGACAAGATATAACACACTTTGCTATTAAAAATACTGAAGTTGTATGGATAAAGGGCAGGGTTTCTTTAAAATAATGAAGCAGTATCTCTCTGAAACCTACAGCAAGATCTATTTGAAAAGGACAGGAACTGGACACATTCCCAATAAAAGAACAGGGGCAAAACAAGGATGCCTATTATCACTGCTATTATTCAACATTACACTAGAAATCTTGGCTTTAGTGATAGGAACAGAAAAATATAGGCAATGAGTAAATAAAACTATCACACTTTGTAGATGATATGGTACTTAGAGAATCCTAGAAAATCATCCAAAAACCTACTGGAAACAATTCACAGCTTTAACAAAGTTGCAGGATAAAAAATAAATCCACACAGATCATTAGTATTTCTTTATATTACTGAGAGAGATTGCATTTAAAACCATTATAGACAAAATAAAGTACTTGGGACTCTATTTGCCAACACAAACCCAATAACTATATAAATGCAATTATAAAACACTCCTTATAAAAATAAAATCACATTTAAACAACTGGAAAAATATCATTTTTTTCATGGCTTGGTTGAGCTGATATATTAAAAGGACAATTCTGCCTAAATTGATTTACTTATTCATTGCCATACCAACCAAACTGCCAAAACATTATTTTATACAACTAAAAAAAAATAATAAAAAATTATCTGGAAGAACAAAAGATCCAGAATATCAAGGGAATTAATGAAAAAAAAAATACAAAGGATGCTGGCTTAGCAGTACCAAACTTAAAACTACATTATAAAATAGCAGTAATCAAAACCATGTGGTACTGGCTAAGAAATAGAGTGGTGGATTTGTGGAATAGATTAGATATATATTACATCATAATCAAGGTCAATAACAATCTAGTATTTGATAAATCCCAAACTCCAGCTTCTGGAATGAAAATTTAGTATTTGACAAAAATAATATGTAAGGAACATGCCTTAGACCTACATCTCATACCCCATACCAAAATAAAGTCAAAATGCATACACGATTTGGGCAAAAAAGATAATACCATAAACAAATTAGGAGAACAAGGGATAAATTATCCCAAAATTATCCCAAATTAACCAAAGAAATTAAATTAAAACTAAATTTAAAAGTTTTTGCACAGACAAATCAACAGCAACAAGATCAAAAGAAAATTGATAAATATTCAATGGATATAAACAGAAATTTTTCAGATGACAAAATTAAAGTCATCAATAAAAATAGGAAAAAAAGCTCTAAATCACAACTGTTTAGAGAAATGAAAATTAATCAACTATCAAAGGCTTGGATATTTTCAGTAATTCAATGATCTGTAGAAATCTCAGCAGACTTTGAACAGAAAATGTCATCTGCATTCAGAAAAAAAAGTAAGGAGATTGAATTTAAATCAACAAATCAACACATGCTAAATTCACTTGTTTTTTCTATTTTTTTAACTCCCCCATAATTTTCCCTTTTGCTCTTGTTTTTCTCTCTCAACATGATTCATATAACAGTATGTATTAAAAATAAATCAACTTACTATAAAAAAAAATAAACAAAACCAAAACCAAATTTTATTGTAATTGCCTTGGATAGCTGAATCACTGAGAAGAACCAAGTCTTTCATAGTTTATCATTACATAATCTTACTGCGTACAGTGTATTACTGCTTCTCATTGTTTCAGCAGTTCTTCCTTGGCATTTCTAAAAAAAACCTGTTCATAATTTTTTATAATAAATTGGTATACCATTACCCTCATATACCACAACTTATTGAGTTATTCCCCAATTGATAGGCATCTATGCCTTTTTTAATTCTTTGCTACCACAAAAAGAACTGCTACAAACATTTTTGCACATGTGGACAGTTTCCCCACCCTCCTTATTGCTTCCTTGTGATACTGTCCCAATGGTGGCCCTGATGGGTCAGAGAGTATGCATAGTTCCAGGTCTCCATTATGGTGAGATCATTTCACAACTCCATCAACAATGCATTATTATCCCAGTTTTTCTACATCCTCTCCAACATTTATTCTTATCTTTTCATGTCATCTTAGCCAATATTAGAGTCTGACATGGTTCTAATACAATTTTGAATAATAATAGTGATAATGGCATTCTTATTTCACTGCTGATCTTCTTAGGATTACATCTAGCTTCTTTCCAATACAAATGATTTTTGCTATTGGTATTAGATAGCTACTGCTTATTATTTTAAGGAACAACCCCTTTATCTTTATGCTCTACAGTGTTTTTATAGGAATGAGTGCTGTATTTTGTCAAAAAGGTTTTTTGCATCTATTGAGATTATCATATGATTTCTATTTGTTTTGTAATTGATATGATTGATTATGGTAATACTTTCCCTGAATTGAATCTGCTATGCATTGTTAGTATAAATCCCACTTGGTCATAATATATTATCCTGTTGATAAATTGTTGTAATCTTTTTTGCTAATATTTTATTTAAAAGTTTTGCATCAGTATTCATTGGACAAAGAAGTCTGTAATTTTCTTTCTCTGTTTTGAGTCTTCCTATTATAAGTTTATTTTTGTCATACAAGTAATTTGACAGGACTCCTTTTTAACTATTTTCCCCAATAGTTTAAATAATATTGGAATTAATTATTTTTTAAATGTTCAGTAGAATTCACTTGTCAATCCATGTAGCCCTGGGGATTTTTACTTGGGTAGTTCATTGATAGCTTGTTCAATTTATTTTTTTAAAATGGGACTACTTGAGTAATTTATTTCCTCTTATGTCAATATAGGCAATTTATATTTTAAAATATTCATAAATTTCAGTTAGCTTGTTAGATTTGCTGCCATATATTTGGGCAATAGCTCCTAATTATTTCTTTAATTTCTTTTTCATTGGGGATAATTTTACCCCTTTCACTTTTTTTTTTTTTTTTTTTTTAATTTTTTTTTATTATATATATATATATTTTTTTAATAATATTATCCCTTGTATTCATTTTTCCAAATTACCCCCCTCCCTTATTCCCTCCCCCCGACGACAGGCAATACCATACATTTTACATGTGTTACAATATAGTCTAAGTACAATACATGTGTGTGAATATCATTTTCTTGTTGCACAATAAACATTAGAATCCGAAGGTACATGCAACCTGGGCAGACAGATATTAGTGCTAACAATTTACATTCCCCTCCCAGTGTTTCTTCTCTGGGTGTATCTACCTCTGTCCATCATTGATCAACTGGAAGTGAGTTGGATCTTCTTTATGTTGAAGATTTCCACTTCCATCAGAATACATCCTCATACAGTATCGTTGTTGAAGTATACAGTGATCTTCTGGTTCTGCTCATTTCACTGAGCATCAGTTGATTTAAGTCTCTCCAACCCTCTCTGTATTCCTCCTGCTGGTCATTTCTTACTGAGCAATAATATTCCATAACTTTCATATACCACAATTTACCCAACCATTCTCCAACTGATGGACATCCATTCATCTTCCAGTTTCTAGCTACAACAAAAAGAGCTGCCACAAACATTTTGGCACATATATGTCTCTTTCCGCTCTTTAGTATTTCTTTGGGATATAATCCCAGTAGTAGCGCTGCTGGGTCAAAGGGTATGCACAGTTTGATAACTTTTTGGGCATAATTCCAGATTGCTCTCCAGAATGGCTGGATTCTTTCACAACTCCACCAGCAATGTATTAGTGTCCCAATTTCCCCACATCCCCTCCAACATTTGTCATTATTTGTTCCTGTCATCTTAGCCAATCTGACAGGTGTGTAGTGGTATCTCAGAGTGGTCTTAATTTGCATTTCTCTGATCAGTAGTGATTTGGAACACTCTTTCATGTGAGTGGATATAGTTTCAATTTCTTCCTCTGAGAATTGTCTGTTCATATCCTTTGACCATTTATCAATTGGAGAATGGTTCGGTTTCTTATAAATTAGGGTCAGTTCTCTATATATTTTGGAAATGAGACCTTTGTCAGAACCTTTGTTTTTAAAAATATTTTCCCAATACCCCTTTCATTTTTGATACTGTTGATTTGATTATTATTTTTTCTTTTTCTAATATATTTAATCAAAAAGATTTACTTATTTTGTTCTTTTCCCTCATAAAACCAAATCTTAATTTTATCAATTAATTCAGTAGTTTTCTTAGTTTCAATTTTATTAATCTCTCTTTTGAGTTTCAGAATAATCATTTGGAATTTAATTGGGGGTTTTAATTTTTCTTTTTCTAACATTTTTAGTTGCACAATTAATTAATCTACTTTTTTTAAAATTATGTAACTACTTACAGATATAAAATTTCCCTTAAGAATTGTTTTGACTATATTTCATAGGTTTGGGTATGTTGTGTTATTGTTGTTATTCTCTTGGATAAAATTCTGAATTGTTTCTGTGATGTGCTGTTTGACACATTCATTGTTTATAATTAGACTTAATTTCCAATTGATTTTAGAAAAGGAAGAATTTACTATTTCTGCCTTTCTACATTTAGTTGTGAGGATTTATGCCTCATGGTCAGTGTTTGTATAGGTACCATGTACTACTGCTGAGAAAAAAAAAAAAAGGTGTATTCTTTACTTTCCCTATTCAGATTTCTATCATATCTATATTTTTCTAGGATTCTATTAACCTCCTTAGTTTGTTTCTTGTTTATTTTGTGGTTAGATTTGTCTGATTCTGAGAGAGGAAGTTTGAAATCTTTCATTAATATAGTTCTGTTGTCTCTTTTTTTCTCTAACTAGCTTAATATTTTCTCTTGGAATTAGTTGGTCTACCCCTTGGTGCATATATTTTAGTGTGGTTACTACTTTATTATTTATAGTACCCTTTTACAAGATGTAGTTTCCTTTTTTATTTCTTTTAAATACATCTATTATCATTTTCCTCTATCTGAGATCAGAATTGCTTTCCTTCTCTAATTGCATCAGCTGAAGCACAATAAACTGTTCTCCGGCCTTTTACCTTTACTCTATGTAACGGTCTGTTTGAAAAATAATATGTGATAGAAAAGTAAAATAGAAAAAATACTCTAATTTTGTTATTCTATCTCATAGGGATATCATGAAAATAAAATTATGTCATATATTTGAAAATGCTTAATTTGCTGCCTTTCATTATGCTAAAACAGAATAGATTCAACTATAGATCTCTAAAGTGCTCCACTAGTGATTTACAAGTTAATATAAAATTATCAATGATTATTCTTTGGATCTAGCCATTCAACAAATTCCTAATATACTCAATGATACAATTATCTATACCATGTGTCTATCTCATATGCTTCTAAAATCTGAGCAAAGTATATCATATCATGCCCCTGAGCAGGTGGTAATGAGGTTTTAATCTGGAATAACCTTTGGCTGTCATTTTTCTCCTTACTCATGCTACCTATTTTTTGAATAACCCTAGATATTCTATTCTATTTTTGATATTCTATCCTTTTTAGATGTTATATTCTATTTTATATGTTCTATTAGTTTCTCTTCTATTCTAGAGATTCACTATGATATCAGAGTGGGAAATTTTGTTAGCAGTAAATGATTTTATTATGTAGGAGACTGCCTGAGTCATATGGAGGTCAATGGACTTGCTTAAGTTCATACACATAATGTCAGAGAAAATATTTGAATCGAGGCTTTCCATTCTCCGAGTCCAATACTCCATCCACTATGTCACACTGCTCTACTATCACTTTGATTTTACAATCTATAACTTTGAAGGAATCAAAATCAATTTCAACCTTATTACTCTTTTCAAAAATATATTATGGGGGGCAGCTAGATGGCACAATGAATTTGAGGTCCAGTCAAGAGGACCTGAGTTCAAATCTGGCCTCAGACATTTAACACTTACTAGCTGTGTGACACTGGGCAAGTCACTTAATCCCAATTGCCTTAGCAAAAACTATATTGTGATAAATGAAAATTCTAAGAAAGAGTTTCTGGTAAAGATGATATTTTAAAAATAGTAATCTAGCAATCAATATATTGATGGTCAGTCTTTTCTCTCAGTAACACAAAACCACAAGTGAGATCCAGAAATGCCTTAAATCCCTTCTGAAAAGAAACTCCAGGCAAGTGAAACTCAGCCCTAATTTGTAAATATTTAAGGAGGTCTGTTTAGAGTCTTTTTATAGCTTGATCATGAGACTCAATGGTCTCAAGACATCATTATAGATGAAGTCATTTCCATCTGGATCTCTCCAGCTTGTTTTTTCTTTCATAGTCTAGGTTCCTCTAAAGTCCAGTGGAGAGAATCAAAGACAGCAGTTTCTTTTTCAGGAAAAGGCTCATTCAGATTGAATTCTATTTAAAATCTAAACAGAAATTAATTCTCCTAATTTTGTAAAGTTCCAGGCAAAGAGTAAAAGCCTAGAGGGCTAAGAGAAAATCTCATCACTAAGCCATGATCTTCAGAGATTCACTTATCTTTTCAGGAGTTGAGTTTTAACAGAAATAAAGGAAAAAGGCAGATCACAAACTAATGATTAGTTATTGATGTAAGAAAAATGTTATTAATATGAGAGTGATGAGGTACAAATGATGAAGTACAAGAACTGAGGGGAAAGGGAGCCCATAATATAGCAACGAGATCCCCTTGGGCTGTTGACAATTTTTTGGAAAGAATTTGCAAACCTCAATTAATACAAACATGAGCTTTGTGTCAGAGAATGAGTTTTATTTGCACTAAGAAGCCAGCTTGCTAGAAAGACAGACATCTTAGTGGGCAAGGAATATAGCAAAAGTGGGTTACATGGAGAAGAAAATATCTTCAGCAGTGGACATGATGCTATTCAGACTTTTTTGAAGATAGTTTTGAACAACCTTTGGTTATATTAGGTACACCTTGGTCTGGGAGTTAGGGAGTGGTTTGAGCCACTCAATACAGAACTATTGATTATGAAATCTCTAAATTAATGAGATCACTTAACTGGGAGTTTGAGCCACTCAGTGTTGACTATATTCCAGGAGTAGATTTCCAATTGAAAAGAGATAACTTATATTGGGAGTTTCCCTTATGGACAGAAGGGTGTGACCCCTTCCAAGAGGCTGGGAGAGTTTGAGATTCAGGAATTTCCCCTCAAAAAGGATATGAAGTTTCAGGCCCTCCTCAAAAGGTTAAAAGGAATAAAATTTACATCAAGAATAATATTAATTTCTCTTCGCATCAAATATGTAGATATATCTTTCCCTCTCTGCTTCTGTAGTTCTCTCTATTTGTCTACCTTTCTCTTCCCTTCCCCTTCCTTCTTTTTTTTATTTTAAAACTAGAAAAATAAATTTTCTTTTTAAAAGATATCTTGAAGCAGTTCTCTTATTCTCCATACATTCTCCATAAAGATCACTGAAAATGCTTTAACAACCATGTTTATCACTTCTTCTAATATTCTTATATATAATTCTTTTGAATCAGCAAACTTTAACATATGGAAAAAATGAAGGATTTTCTTACTACTTTCTTTTTTTTTTTTTTTTTATTGGGGGTTATTATTTCTTCTACCCCACATCCCCCAAAAGGCAGCTAGGTGTAGATTATTGATAGTCTTAAAGGAAAAAAAAAAAAGAGTTAATTCAAGTCCTACTTCTAATATATTGACTGTGTAATTCTGGGCTTTACTTAGCCTCTTGTCCTCAGAGAATCCTCTAAGATTATAAATTTCACCTAAAACAGTGATCTATTTTGGTAGAATAAGTTCCTCATAGGGAACTCCAGCTCCATTGGAATCACAAGTCAAGTTAATCTCATTCCATTATTCATTCTTTCTTCTACTAAAGATTAAGATCTGTGATATATATCATTCATCTCTATGTCACTTTGTTTAAAGGATTTGAATTGAAAGCATATGCCATAGTTAAGAAGTTAAGGAGAGTGTCAGCATCATCAATTTGCCATGATGTTGCAAAGTCTTTACTACTTACAAATGATCAAGATGAAAACATTTCAGCTAGTTAATTCAATGAATGTCTCTTTAAATAGGAACAAAATATTAAAATATAATTATTAAGATCCAAAGTAGTGGTATAGTTGTTATTTGTATTTTTAAATTTTTCTTTCTTTTTTATTTTTTTCTTTCTTTCTTTTTTAACAATCCTCTCTTTGCAGAATTTTATCAGCCCCCCATTCATTATCGCTTCAGGGAGTACCTTAACTTCCATACTGTATACAACTTCTCTCCTTAAAATCACTCTAGCTAACAATGAATTTGCTGGGTAATTATTTACCCTATCATTTCCCTCCTCAAAGAAAAGGGGCAGAAAATCATTTGGGATATGGTCTGAAAATCTTATCTGCTGAAACTACTTCATGCTGAGATTTGGTGGAAAGCTGTCCTTGTCATAGGGATTCCACTTGAAGGAGTAATGAGCTTGAGGCCTCAGAAACTGGTAGCTTCTTAGAATAGGATTCATCAATCTATAATTCTAGGTTAAATGTGAATTAATTTCAAGATATGAAAGCAATGCTCCCTATGAAAATATGAAAGTGAACATGAGAGTTTAAAGGAATTTCAGAGAAAGAAAGCATTTCTACATCTAAAAATAATAGTTTAATAATGTTATGAGTAAAATTATCTAAAATATGTATATTTTTAAATTTTCCCTTTGTTTATGAAGATTTGAATAATACCTGCCACATAGTAGATGGTTACTAAAGATATTATGATTGATCTATCCTGCAGATGCCTATCTTCAAAGGTTCTCCAGTTGTATTTGTCTTCCAGTGGATTTTAAACAAATGACAAAATGAAAAGGATTTGAAGAAATTCATCTTCACAATCACTTTCAAAAAGTGGTAAGTTACAATGTAGGTAAAGTTCCCATTAGATCAGGAAACTAAATAATTCCTAAGAGCAATATTCATAAGGAGAATTCACAGTGCCGTTTGAAGTATGGAGGGTAGTTGGATTGCTTCCAAAATAAGTAATTCTCTGTAGGATTGCAAATTAATTCATTAGAATTGTGTTGCCTTGGAGAAACTGGGAAAGTTTTCAGAAACTGTCATTTGGATTCAATACTTTTGAAAAGTTTAATGAGCAGATAAAATAAATTATGACTTTTTCTAAATTTTCAGTTATAATTCAAGCTGATCCTGGATAAGATAGCTATGTTGAAATAATAATGTGTTTATTCATCTTCATAGAATTGTGGAGTTAGTTTTATTTCTATATATTCAGCAATATAAAATTAGGGAATTTCAGACAAAATGATTTAAGGAATAAGATAATTTAATACCATCATTTACTGTAGCAAGAAGTAATTGAGGTCCAGCTGAGTGATTTTACTTTTCCAAGGACATGTGATGAGTTTAAGGTCAAAACAGGAAAATAAGACCAGATCTCCTCACTTTCAATTTTAGTACTTTTCTAATGAGAGAATAGATAGAATAGGTACTTTGTTCATTGGTTTTACACACACACACACACACACACACACACACACACACACACATATATATATATATATATATATATATATATATATATATATATATATATATATATATATATATATATATACATACATACATACATACATACATACATACTATTAATAATAATAGCTAATATTTATATAATACTGACTAGGTTCCAGGCCTTGTGCTAAACATTTTATAAATATTTCATTTGATCATTTTAAAAATACTGGCAGTTTGGTGATATTATCACCTCCATTTTGCATTTTAAGAAACAGCTATTGCATAGCAAGAACAAAGTAGGAATTGGAAAACATCCTTAGTATAAGACCTACTGTTTTCTAGCACCAATTTGATATCTATATCTATATCTATAATTAATGTATATATATACATATATATGTATATAAACAATGTCTGTGCCTTTTTTAAGCATCAGATCTTGACAATTTTTTTTTCCATTTTAAGAAAAGCACAAATTTTTGATATTGGAACTCAAGTTCATTTAAAAAAATACATATAATTATATGTATTTGTTATTCTCCTTTTTGTAATGTTCTTTTTAAAAAATGATCCTGTATTAAGTTGAGCAATTCTAGTTAGTTCAATAAGTACTTTTTTATTGATAAATTAGTGTGTTACTAGCATAATTTTAGGTAGAAATGGTATTCTTTACCAGGAATTCTGTTTATTTATACGTACATTGTCTTTTTTTTTTTTTTTTTCTTGTTTTCTTTTTTGCTTGTTTGTTTGTTTGTTTGTTTTACCACAGGAGGGGTAATATATGACAAACCTGTTAACTTTTAAAGATGTGAATGATTTCTAATGAGCTATAGTAGAGACTATTTTTTTCCAAATGTGTAAAACATATAAATGCATTATGGTGACATCATGAGGATCATTAAATTGAAGGTCATCTAGTGTGAAACATAGAGCACATTGTGAACTTGAATTGTACAGAATTGTCCAATTATTGAATCATGAAATTGTTCAAAATGAAATTATAATAAATGTGATGTGAAGATAAATGAGTGAGGGATAACCAAAGGGAAAAGCAAACAAAAAAAGCAAAACAAAACAAAAAATACAGTTTATTGAAGTTCAGTCTAGTCTGTTTCAAAACTCTTCAAATCTGATATTTAGGCTAGAAAAAGATCCTTCAACACTTAATATGTGGTTAGTACTTGTTGCACTTTGTTGAGCAGTAAGAATGTGGAGTTGGTCAGACATACTGCCCAGCATCTACCATTGGTAGTATTACTCAAAAGCCATGTCAGGGTAAGGACAGCAATACCAAATAGCTGAGTACACAATTACAACCTAAACATGATATTTTAAAATGTGAGAAAAGAGACAACCAGGCCCCTGCACAAATTCCCCATATTGGAATTAAAATTATGTATATTAGCAAAGAGAAGAAAAATTTAAACACAATGAGGGATTATTATAGATTAGGAGAAGCCTAGAAGATAAATCCAGAAGAATTTCCATTTCTACTTCCCTTTTTTATATCAGTAAAATCAAATTATACATACACTCTTTGTGTATGTTCATAACAGAAATTCAGTTCCCAAGAGTTCTTTTTACCCTTTTCTGCTTCTCTTGAATCCTATAGTTGAAGGCCAAATTTTTTGTTTAGCTCTGGGTTTTTCATTAAAAACAAATGGAATTCATCTGTTTCATTAAATGTCCATCTTCTTCCCTGGAAGAAAATGCTCAGCTTAACTGGGTATTTTATTCTTGTCTGCATTCCAAGTTCTTTTGTCTTTTGGAATATCAGATTCCAGGCCCTTCTGTCCTTTAATGTGGAAGTAGCAAGATCTTAAGTGATCCTTATTGTGGCTCCTCAGTATACGAATTGTTTTATTCTGGTTGCTTGTAATATTTTTCCCTCAGTCTACTAACAGTTCTGTAATTTAGTCACAGCATTCCTTGGAAGTTTTTTTTTTTTTTTTTTTTTTTTTTTTTAGGGTCTTTTTCAGAAGGTGTTCAACAAATTCTTTCAATGCCTATTTTACCTTCTGGTTCTATTACATCTGGGCAATTCTCTTTGGTGGTTTCCTGTAAAATAGTATCTAGGCTCTTTTTTTCATCATAATTGTCGGGAAGTCCAATAATCCTCAGATTATCTCTCCTAGATCTATTTTCCATGTCTGCTGTTTTTCCAAGTAGATATTTAACATTTTTTTCATTTTTTGTTTTTTGTTTTGGTTTTGGTTTTAGTTTTGGTTTTGCTTGACTGATTTTTTTTTATTTTTACATTTATTATTAATTTTATAATTATAACTTTTTTTTTTGACAGTACATATGCATGGGTAATTTTTTACAGCATTATCCCTTGCACTCACTTCTATTCTGAATTTTTCTCCCTTCCCCTCCAACTCTACCCTAGACGGAAGGCAGTCCCATACATGTTAAATGTGTTATAGTATATCCTAGATATAATATATGTTTGCAGAACCAAATTTCTTGTTGCATAGGAATAATTGGATTCAGAAGATAAACATAACCTGGGGAAAAAATAAAAATGGAAACAGTTTACACTCATTTCCCAGTGTTCCTTCTCTGGGTGTCCATCAATTGGAACTGAATTAGATCTTCTCTTTGTTGAAAATACCCCTTTCCATCAGAATACAGCCCCATACAGTATCATTGTTGAGGTGTATAATGATCTCCTGGTTCTGCTCATTTCACTCAGTATCAGTTCATGTAAGTCTCTCCAATCCAATCTGTATTCATCCTGCTGGCCATTTCTTATAGAGCAATAATATTCCATAATATTCATATATCATAATTTACCCAACCATTCTCCAATTGATGGGCATACATTCATTTTCCAGTTTCTAGCCACTGCAAAAAGGGCTGCCACAAACATTTTGGCACATACAGGTCCCTTTCCCTCCTTTAGTATTTCTTTGGAATATAAGCCCAGTAGTAGCTGCTGGATCAAAGAGTATGCACAGTTTGATAATTTTTTGGGCATAATTCCATATTGCTCTTCAGAATGGTTGGATTCTTTTAGAACTCCACCAACAATGTATCAGTGTACCAGTTTTCCCACTTGCTTGACTGATTTCTGATGTCTCAAAGAATCATTCATTTCTATTTGTTCAGTTCTGATTTTTTAATGTTATTTTCTTCATTAGCTTTTTTTTTTTTTTTTTTTTTTTTTACTTATCTTTGTATATGTCCAATTGAGTTTTTAAATGAGTTGTTTTACTCTATGGAATTTTTTTTTTTTTTTCCATTTTACTTTTTTTTTTTTTTTTTTTTTTTTTTAATGAGTTATTTTCTTTTTCCAATTTACAAATCCTCCTTTCCTGGGAGTTCTTTATATTTTCCAATATACAAATTCTGTTTCCTTGGGACTTCTTTATCTTTTCCAATTCATGTTTCAGAAAGTTGTTTTCTTTTTTCATTTTACCAAATTTTACTTTTAGTGAGTCATATACCTTTTCTCTATTCTCTTGCAGAGCTTCTCTTTCCACATTTTTCTTCTAGTTCTGTTTTAAGAGAGCTTCTCCCTTCTCTGCTGATCTACTCCTTTGAAATTAAAGCAGAACAGCCAACCTGTGATAGAGTCCTCTCTGTAAATTCTTCATCTGCAGAGGCCAACTCCACCATGGTCCACTCAGTGTGCTAACCTCTGTGTTCTGCCTCCCTGCCTGTGCTGGCCTGCTCCCACTGATAGGGACAAACCGTTTATGGTGATCTTACAGATTATCATCAGCTAGTAATTTGTTGTACTCCCAATATTTGTGGATTTTACTAGTCAATCACTATATCTGAGGCTGAATTTGGTAATTAGTAGTGATGGTAGAAGGGGAGTTTAGAATGACATGTGTGTCTTCTCTGCCATCTTGGGTCTGACCCCAAAAATAATTTTTAAATACTTTATTTCTTTAGGGCTGGGTTCACATACAAACATACACGCACAAATTTGGTAAATTTGGGGTCATCTCAGACAATATACTAGCTAAAGTGGATGGCTTAAGATCCCAAAAGGAGCTGTATAACAAACCAACTAAAATATAATTGATGAAAACTATGGATGTTTTCAGGTCAGATATCTTTTTGAAAAAAAAAAAGGCTTTATTTATACACATGTATATACATGTGTATAAATAAAGCCTTTTTTTTTTCTTCATTTCTTCTTTGTTTTTTTTTTCATATACACATTTATAACACACATATATATGACTATAGAAAGGATATCAAATAATTGTGTCTTAAATAGTATTTTAGGATTCTAAAAGGATGCACATATAAAATGTTCTTCAATTCACATAATAATCTTATGAGTTGGTCCAATATTATAGATAAGATTATAGATTATAGCCTAGAGATGTAATTTGATTTGTCCAAAGTCTTATAGTTAGCATCTTCTGTTTCAAGTTCAATTTTCATCCTATCTCTGCATCTGATTTATTTTTATTTTGTTATAAGAACAGATCAAAAGAATTTAGAGCTATGAAGTACCTAAAACCATTTTGTGAATAAAAAAACTGAGGCCCAGAGAAATTAAATAACTTGACCAAGATCAGTTACCTAGTTAAGTCACAAATAAACACTTTAAGATCAAATCATGTGATAATAAACTTCATAATCATTGTACCATACTAAGCCTTTTTTCTCAATTATTCATGTTACCTTTATCTGACTTTTGCTTAATTCTGGAAAAAAGCACACTATACAATTCAAATTTTTTGAAATAAAAGATAATAATATTAATTATGAAATGTGTTTGTCAATTTAGACATTAAAATGTCATCTCAGAAAAAAAATAATTGACACTAAATTATAGTTTATCATTCTTTTTCCTGCTATTTTGTCTTTTTGTTTTTCTTAATCTGTTACTTTAGAAACTTCATGGCGAAACTAATTTTCAGAAAAAAAAAAGAACAAGAAAAATAAAATATTGGTAGGAGTAGAAAGAATACAGTGAAATGTAATGCCAGAAGCTGGAGATGGAGAAAATAACCAAATATTTTTTTCATTTTTCAAATATTTGGTAAACCTTATTTTCCAAATTTTTTCTCCCTTTCCATCTTCCTCCCCCATTCCCAAGACAGCAAGCAATCCCATATAAGTTAAACATGTACAATTCTTTGAAACATATTTCCATATTCTTTGCTCTGCAAAAATATCAGATCAAAAGGGGAAAATAAACAAGAAAGAATAAAAGCCCAAACAAACAAACACAGTTGATCTTCACACAATCTTGTTATGTGTTAATGGTTCTGCTCACTTCACTTAGCATCAGTACAGGTAAGTCTCTACATACATTTCTGAAGTCAACCTACTCATCATTTTTTACAGAAGAATAATATTCCATTTTATTTATATATTATAACTTATTCAGCCCGTTCCCTAACTGATGGCATTCATTCAATTTCCAGTTTCTTGTCACTATTAAAAGGGCTGCTATAAACATTTTTGTACATGTGAGTCTGTTACCCTCTTTTATGATCTCTTCTAGTAGTGAGACTGATGAATCAAAAAGTATGTACAGTTTTATAGCCCTTTGGACAATGTTCCCAATTCTAGAATTATTGGATCACTTCAGAACTCCACCAACAATGTATTAGTGCCCCAATTTTTCCACATGCTCTCTAACATTCATCATTAACTTTTCCTGTAATCTTAACCAATCTTAGAGGAATGAAGTGGTACTTCAGAGTTGTCTTAATTTGCGTTTCTCTAATCAATAGTGATTTAGAGCACTTTTTTCATATAACTATAAATGATTTTAATTTTTTTCATCTGAAAATTGTTTGTTCACATCTTTTGACCATTTACCAGATCCACAATCTTAAGGAGGAAAATGATTTTTTGAAAATTAAAATTGGGGAAGGGAAATCCAAGGAACTTATAAAGGACTAAAATATAATAAAACAAAATGCAAATAATTTGAAAAAAATGGAAGAAAATGTGAAGCCTGTCATAATAAAAATAATTGAATTGGAGAAAAATTCAAGATAAGAAAACATAATGAACTGTCTGAAAGCTTTGATTTTAAAATTAGGATCTTGATAGACTATTAGAAGAAATAATTAAAGAAAATGTACTGAAGTAGGAGAGCAAGAGGGGAAAGAAGAAATAATCTACCAATACCACTTTAAACAGATTCTGTGAGCAAAACCTACAGGAATTCATTTCCTAATTCCAAAACCCCCAGGGTATGGGGAAAGAGTAGAGGGGGAGCATATGGGGAAAATCTTGAAGTGGGGTTAGGTTAAAAATCAAATGTTAAGGTAATGGCTAGAAGTAAATCAGAAGAGTCATAAGGGAAAGGAAATAAGAGATACATACAAATGTAAAATAAAGAACAGAAGAAATATTTCATGTTAAAAAAATAAAGAAAGAAGCAGGGATAGTAACCCAGATCTCAGACAAAGTTAAAGCTAAAAGATACTTAAGCAAAAGAGAAAAAAAATAAGGATGTTACATTATATGTCAGCCAATGTTATTTATTATTATAAATGTTAGATTATTTATTAATTATTTATTATTTAATAAATATTATTAATATATAATAATAAATATTATTTATTATATTATAATATGTTATAATATAATTATATGTTATGTTTATTATAAATAATAATATATATTATTTAATAAATGTTATTTAATGATATTTAATAATTATTTATTATTAATGTTAGATTATTTAAAATAACTAGATAATATTACGTTAGAATATTGATGTAGTTTAGGAAATGATAAGTTGGTAGAGTTCAAAAAACATGGAAAGACTGGAAATTATAAGGAAAGTGTTATCTATCTTCAAAGACACAAAACAAAAAACATAGTGTGATCTCATAGAGATGCATATGAATATATACGTATATGATTAGAAGCATCTATATATATTCATGTATGCATACATATATGCATCTTATCTATATGGTTGAATGTACATATTGCATGTATATGCATCTATATGTATGTATATGTGTGCATAGGCATACATTCATATAAACACATGTGTATGTATATTTTAATTATAAAATTCTTGTGGGAAGGGAAAAAAAAGAATAAAGCATAAAGTACACATAAGGAAAAAAAAATGTAACAAGGATCCAAAGAAAGCTCTGAACACCATTGTAGTAATTGTAGTATTTATTATGTAGACTTTCTTGAAATGAAAAATTACTGTATTTTATTATGAATCCTCTATTATTTTCTGTTTTTCACATGGTAATTTTTTTTTCCTATTTTGCATTTGCTTAAAATAAATAAAAAAAATAAAAAATGTTGAAAACTATTTTATATGTAATTGGGAAAAAAAAGATTATGAAGTACAAGGAAAAAAAAAAGATATTTGAACAGCGGTGGTTAGCATTCACATCTTTAAAGAAGCACCCATTAATAATATTGTCAGTATCAGCAACATTGTGCACTGATCTGTAAGGGGCCTTTAAATGGGTGCCACAGTGCATCTGGAGATTGAGGCCCGGAAGTAATCTCTGTGGATATTAGGACTGCCCTTGGGCGGGATCCTGGCCATATTGAGATAGCTTCGTAATGGGTGACTCTCTCGCTGATTGGCTGTGTGTGTGACCTCACAGGCCCTATGTAAGTCCACTGCAGGCAGCAAGTGCTCTCTTTAATCTGACGCTCTTCACCCTGGCTTCCTAGCCTCGGTGGCCAAGCCAAGATGGATAGCCAAAAGAGGTAGTGAACACGTGGGTCTTCTGACCAGGTGTTCACTAAGGAACCAACAAGTCAGGGCATCAGTTAAGGCATTATGTGAGTAGGTATAATAAAGGCTTTTAAGATTACACGTGGCTGTTCTTGAGTGTGCTACCGGTTATTAAGCTAGTAATTGTAACTGCCAGGAGAGCACGTTACACTGATCCACTAGGATAGATTTAATTCTTCTTAGCAATGCAATGATCCAGAATAATTCCTGTATTGATCTGGATTGCTTTCTGGAGATCTTTGGGCAGCCTTCTTTTCAGCAGAGTTATTACCAGGAGAATAGCAAGGTGTTAAAGTCCAAAAGTCTTTATTTTCTCCTTCACAGTCTGTCTTCTTGCCTAGCGCTCAACTAGCATTTCTGGAAGCCTTTCAATCGGGCTTTGGTCTCAGTGGGGGAGGACAGGTCAGCCTCCAGTTCTCTGTCTTCTCCAAGTCTGTTCTAGTCACACTCTAGGTCTGACTTTGACCTCTTAAATACTCTATTACAATTAAATCTATTCATCATACTGAGTATAAATCAATCATTATATCACTAGGAAACCATTATTTGTTGTAAGATTAATTCAATCATCCTGAACTAGAGAACTATTAATCACCATGCTAAACTAGATAACTATTGTCTTATCAATTTCACTAAGTTAACACTTTTTAACAGAGTTCTGGCCCATTACAAATTCCAAGGAAAATGCTGAAAGCTACAAAGTCTAAATGTATATCAAAGTATGCTATTTTTACCATTTATTTTTGCTTTTCTTTCTCATGTTTATTCTCCCCTCCCCAATTTCTTCTGTATCTTCTTTCACAACATGACTAATGTGGAAATATGTTTAACCTGATTGTACAGATTTAACCTATATCAAAAATTTCTTGCTATTTTGAAGGAGGGGAGAGAAGTGAGAAAGGATGAAAAAATATAAGCTCAAAAATCTTACAGGGATGAATATTGAAAACTATCTTTGCATGTAAATGAAAAAATACTAATAAAGCAAAAAAAATTCAAATAATAAAAGAGGTCAGTGTTATGCTAAATAATTTTGGTTTCTATTTATAAAATATTGAAACTATTATTTTATTTAATATTGATAGTCATTGTTTTTCTAATGTTGAACCATTTTTGTATTCCTAATATATATCATACTAGGTTATGTTGGATTTGTTTAAGGAGAGGGGGATATTGCATTTCTGTAGTGCTGCTAATTGTGTGTTACTATTTCTTATATCAATATTAATCCATGTTCTGCTTTATAGTTTTCTTTCCTTTATTTTATCACTGTATATTCATAGCTCATTTGTCTCAAGGTATAAAAAATGTTTTGTACGATATTTTTTTCTGAAATAAAATATGATACAATTTGAATATAAATTATATTTGAATATTTGATAGAATCCATCTAAAATCCTGAATTTTGTTTCTGCCTCAATTCCACTTTTCATAGGTTCTGTATTTTTTGTTTTTTTTTTTTTTTTAAGATTCTATTGTTTAACATCTATTTCATTTTATAGTAATTTTCATTATTATTCTTTTGTAAATAATCCTCTACTCTTGTAAAATTTTCAATGTAAATTCATATAAGAAGTTTGGATAATTATTCTTATAACTGCTTTAGCTTCTGTTATTTCATCTATTTTACTTTCATATCATGAGAAATGTTTTCTTCCCCACTCCAAAAAGAAAAAAAAAAGTCTTGTTAAAAGTTGATTGATTTTCTCAGTAATTTTACAGAATCAGTCTTTAGTTATCTTTCCTTTAATTTTTTAAAAAAATATCCATGCTTTTTAAAGGGTTTTTCTGTGATTATTTAATTGTACCCTTAAATTATTATTATCACTGCCCAGTAGTTTTGTTATTCTATGTTTTAAAAAACACACATTTTTTTTTATTTCCAAGTCAAATTGTAGTTGTATCCCTAGTTGTATCCCAATAATTTTATATTGTCTCATCCTTAATATTTTTTATAGTTTTTTCCCTATAATTTGTTCTGTGTTCCATTCAATCTAAATAGATTTCCATAGGCATCTCCATTTAGGGCTGAATCTCTTGCTGACATTCTTTGTAATAATTTTTATTTATTATATCATGATATGTGAAGGATAAGTTTAGTATTTCAGGGTATTAAAGTGGCTATAATTCTTCTGTACCCTAGCACATGGTGCATTTTCATAATATGTTGTTAAGTTACAATATATTGCTAAAAATTATTTTTAGTGCTCTCGCAGAAAACATATGGTTTTCAGACCTAAATATTCTAATTGTTCAGTTCTCCATTTATATTTTTTATGTTGTGATTTAATTTCACCATATTTTTGTTTTGCTTTTATGAATTTAGATGCTATTACATTTGGCATATAATGTTTAAGACTCAAAGCTTCATTGTCAAGTGTACTTTAACCACAATGAAGTTTTCATCTGTCTTCCTTTTGACACTGTAATTTCATTTAAAAAATTATCTGATATTATGATTAAAATTTTAGGCTATTCTAGACTTGCTTTTCATTCTATATGTTATTAATCTTGAAATATATTTCTTAAGCACCTTTATAACAAGGACTGCCTTTTTTAGTTTCTTTGTTTACCTAAGAACTCTGTTAACCACATAGTAGATATTACATAAATACTGTTTGTAGGATGGCAAAAGCAATTCTTTTTTATCCATTTTGATACTCTAGCTCAATTGTATTGTTTGAATTAATTCATATTTAAAATAAAGATGCTTGACTATATTTTCTTCCACTTATTTTTGCAGTATTGATATTTATTCCATGTGTTTTTATTTTAAAACTTTTGTCCCTTAAATTAGATTTAGATTGGTTTATATTACTTCAATACTAAACAATTACCATAAACTGTACTTCTTCCTCCTATTTGTCTCTCTATCCTTTTGTTTATTCAACTAAATAATTTATTTCTTTTCTTTACTTCTTTATTTTTCAGTCTAATTATACTCATTTCCTCCCTTTTGATTCTTCCCTTTTTTTTTTTTTTGACAAACTTTACATAAATATTATTTTTCTCTCCTTTGGTTATGGAAATAATGTATTGTTGTTTTTTTTTTTTTCTTTTTTTTTTTTTTTTTTGGTATTTGTTAGGATTATAGTAAAAGAGAAAAGTTTGCCAAAAAGAAAGATCTTATAAATCTCTATTATGTAAAATTTGTTTATGAAAGCATATATCAAAATTATCATGTTAATCATCAATTGTGCTCTGATTTCATGACTCTATCTAAACTTTTTCCCCCACTCTTTTCTATGTATTAAAATTTACATTCACTACAAAACATACTCCAATTGAAAAATAGTCAAATGATATCAAAAGACAATTTTTCAGATGAAGAAATTAAAACTATTTCTAGGTATATGAACAAATGCTCTAAATCACTATTGATCAGAGAAATTCAAATTAGGACAACTTTGAGGTACCACTACAAACCTCTCAGATTGGCTAAGATGACAGGAAAAGTTATTGATAAATGTTGGGGGGATGTGAGAAAACTAAAACATTCGATTGATGGGATTGTGAACTGATTCAACCATTATTTTCCTGACTTTTTTCTTAATATGGCGAATGTGAAAGGATGTTTTGCATGACTTCATATAATTGGGGAAAGGGAAGGATGGTAAAGATAATTCAGAGTTATTTTTATATTAAAAAAGTCTTTATTCTAATTGTCTGGTCTATCACGCATTTGGAAAGAATTAGGATGAAAATTCACCATCAGACTTCCTGGAGCCATGGCTGGTCTCTGCCATTTCTTACATTTCTTATTATTTCTTACATTTACCAAAGTTGCTTTCTCATATATAAAAAAGTAATGGTTACATATTTACCTCCATAATTTTATTTTATTTTAAAATTTTATTATACTATTTATTCTTCTTGCTTCCTTATCTTCCTCTTTACAAAGGATTTTATAACTACAAATATATACTGTCCCTTCTCCCCTTGTTTACTCATTATGGGAACATTCTTTAGTAGCACCTTTTCCTTCACTTTCCTAAATGACACCCTTCTTTATTCCTCCTCTTTTATTTCTTTTTTGTTAGTCTTAGTCCCAATATTTAGAAAAAAAAAATAAAGAAACCACTATTTTTGTGTTCCCTTAAGGAATGGCTGAATATACATATCTGAGTTGCCAATTATCGATTGGCATTTTTTCAATCTACCAAAAATTTGTCACTTTACTCTTCCACATCCTCGAACCTCCACTTGAAAACTAAAAAGGAAACAACATGCATTGCACATATATGGTGTCAATTAAAATAAAAAGCTAATAAATTAATTAAATTAATAATCTAAAACAAAACAAAAGGTCACAGCAGCCATTTTCATGCATTCACAACTATCTATAAATATTAATTTTCCAATTTTATAAAGATTTGAGTTTGTGCCATTTCATAATAACTCCTCAGAGAAGTTTAATACGATGATATTTTTTACCATTTGACCATTCCCTTCCATATGCTACATGCAATAATTTTGTATATGCAGAGGTTTTTGAATTTCACGTAAGCAAATTTATTAATTCTATCTTTTGAAATTGACTCCCTTATTTAATTAAGAGTTTATATTGGGTTCATATCCATGACAGACATATGATCTTCCCTTTAAAAAATATTGGCTTAATCTTAAATATTAATATTCTGCATTTATTTTGAATGCATTGTGGAATATGATGTAACTGTTGGTATAAGGCAATTTTTGTGGCTGCTTTTTGGTTTTCTTAACAATTTTTTTTTTAAATGAAGAGGTGTTTTTTTATTTCCTAGTAGGTAGTGATTTCTACTTTATTAAACCCTGTAATTTGGAGTTTCATTGTTTCCAATTTTGCTCTGATATAATATGCTATTTTGATGTATTTTGCTCTTTTTTTAAACCAATAACAGATGGTCTTGATGACTGCTGCTTTATAATTTAAGTTCTGGAAATTTTATTTGCTATTTTTCACAATTCCATTTTACATCCTAGATTTTTTTTAGTGAGTTTTTTAAATATTTTGTTAAATTCTAAAAAAAAATATGGCCTTAGTAATTTGATTTAGCTTTAAATGTATAAATATTTTAATCTCTGAAAAATGAGGATTTTATTGCATTATGTTCTATAAATATGTCTTCATCATTTCTGCCTTTTTTCACATTTGTTTGCAATAGCGCTGTACTCCAACAAATAATCTAAGGTGAAACCTTAGATAACTGAGGGGACAAATGAATAAACTTTAAGAATATTGCTTTATTAAGCTATGCAAGCAAATTGGAAAAAAAAATCAGAAAAAAATGATCCTCAGCTTGGCACTGGACCCCAAATACATGGGGAGACAGGTTATGTCTTAAAAGGACTATGTTCACATAATGCAATAAAGTTTACTTATAATCCCCATAACTAAACAAGTTTTCTCCCAAGAGATAAATTATACTATACTCATAATTGTTTAGAAAGAGAACAAAGCTAGATTGAAAATCGAATCAAAAGAATAAATGTCAGTTTCATTCACTCATCTCCCACAATTCCTTCCCATTTTTCATTCGTGAGGGAGGGTCATTCTATTCCCCTCATAGAACACTTATTTTTAAAGCAAATTTATAAAAAAAAATTAACTTGCTCATGTTCACCATCAATATTCCATACCAAGAATTGACCACTTGAAAGTATTTTGCATAGCTTAGTAAATTAGTTAAAACAAAGTCTAAAAATAATAATGATTATAGTTGAAGTTCATTGAATATATTAGATAGTAAATTAAGACAGGCTATATCTAAAACTACTTAGAGATCTTATAATGAACTAATTTTGAGAGGAGAGATTTACTGGTACCAAGTAAACAAGAAAACTCAGAGATTAGAAACACCAAGAAATAGAAGCCCAAAGCAATACAACGATGATCATCAATACAAAATAATATCTTACTTCCTTGTATTTTGCTAATCCTTTCCTAATATCAATTTAATCAGAGCATTTTGCTTATATCTTATATAGTTATTTGATCCCCAGAATTATTTTCTTTGTACCTTCTCAAACAGGCCTTATTTTTAGGACAGCTCTAAAGAAGACTGCTTGTCTGGATCTAAATCATTGGTTCATATTTCTAGATAATTCTGCTAAAATCTTCCAATTCCAAGATTTAATACCATTTAGTATGACCTACCATATTTAGTTTTCCATCTAGTTCATGTATTTAAGGCTCACTCAAGCTTTATGAAACAAATCCAATTAAAAGCAAAGTTTATAAGAATATCAAATTAGAAGCCCATAATTTACCTGAAACTTCAGAGATTTTCATTTTTCATACTTGCTGTTTTTAATCTTAACTTAAGCTCTTTATATGATATAAATATCTTTTAAAAATATACCATGAGGGTCTGGCTTGTAAAATGAATCTTTCATGTTTTTAAAATTACCAGAGAGATACCTTAAAATGGGAAAATTATTTCATACTCTTTAAAATTATCAATGCATTTTTATACATAAAATTATGGAGACACTGTGCTCAAAAGCAAAAGTCATCTGCACAAGAAACTTGGGCAGCATACCCTATACCCCAGGAGCAGAGGTAGACTTTAAAAGTTAAAATAAGAAGAAGGACAAGGAGAAGGAGAAGGAGGAGGAGGAGAAGGAGAAGGAGAAGGAGAAGGAGAAGGAGAAGGAGAAGGAGAAGGAGAAGGAGAAGGAGAAGGAGAAGGAGAAGGAGGAGAAGGAGGAGAAGGAGAAGAAGGAAAAGGAGAAGAAGGAGAAGAAGGAGAAGAAGGAGGAGAAGAAGAAGAAGGAGAAGAAGAAGAAAAAGAAAAAGAAAAAGAAAAAGAAGAAGAAGAAAAAGAAGAAATACCAAATGAAAAGAAAAAAAATGATCAAGAACACAGAGAAGAACTTTGACCATAGAAAGGTAATATGGTGACAGGGCAAACTAAAACACATACTCAGACAAGAAGAGAATATCGACAGAAGAAATCTCCAAGAGTGAGATAAATTGGTCTTGAGCTCAAAGAGGCTTCTTGGAAATGCTCATAAAAGACTTCAAAAAGGCAAACAAGAAAGGCAGAATTAAAAATGAAAAAAAAAAGTGAGAAGTATGCATGAAATAGTCAACAGTGGAAAAGGAAGGAAAAATTGTCTGAAGGAAACAGTTCCTTAAAATGTAAAATAAACCAAATGGAAAACGAGATATAAAAACTAACTGAAGAAAATCACACATTAAAAAACTAGAACAGGGCAAGTGGTTTTCTGAAAAACAATGGATTTGTGAGACATGAAGAATCAGCCAAACAAACTTATAATAATGAAAAAATGGAAGAAAATGGAAAAAATTGGAAAAACAGATGACCTGGAAAAAAATCAATCCAGAAAAGACAATTTAAAAATTATTCATCTACCTGAAGGACATGAATAGCATTCCACAAGAAGAAAAACTGCCCCAATATTCTAGAAACAGAGAGGGAGATATTCACTGACAGCATCCTTCCATCTTGTAAACAACATATTGTAGGATTCTGTTTTTTAATCTACTCTGCTATTTGCTTCCATTTTATGGAGATTTCATCCCACTTACATTAGCAATTATGATAACCAGGTCTATATTTCCCTCCATTCCATTTTCTACACTGTGTATGCTTTTGTTCTGGCCATCCTGACCAGAATCTTGTGTTGTTTTTCTCTCACTATCTTATCTCTTATCACAGCTCCTTCTTTTAGTAGTGTTTTTTACTCCACCCCACTTACTACCTAAACTTCTATTAACCATTCCCCCTTTCTCTTACTTTTTTTCCTTAATGTTTATGCCCTCACTTCTATCCTGACTCTTTTTTTCTTTCTCTCTTTCTCCTCCTACTTCTATATAGTATTAAATAAATTTCTATACCCAACTTAATGAAGTTTTTTTCCTCTTAGAGTCAAAACTAATTAGATAAAGCTTCAGATAATGCTCAACATCCTCCCTTTTTTTTCCCCTCTTTCCAAGGGTGATGGGATGCAGCCACAACAGTTCTTATGGAATTTTTATACCACTATATAGAGTTACATATATAAAATGGAGAAAGAGTTCAATCAATTAGGTATGAAAAGGAAAAAGGTAGAAAAATAACAAATTAAAAATCCCCATATAAATACTAAAATAAAAATTTTGAAACTCAAAGGAAAGCTTAATAAAGGAGAAACTAAGAAAACTATCAAATTAATAAACAAAACTAAGAGTTTTTTTTAAGAAAAAATAACAAAATACATAAGTCTTTGGATAATCTGAGCAGAAAAAGGGGGAAAAATGAATCACTAGCATCAAAAATGAAAGGGGTGAACTCACCACAGTGAAAAAGAAATTAAAGCAATAATAAGGACTTTTTTGTACAACTCTATGGCAGCAAGTCTGAAAATTATTGTTCTATATAAAAAAAAATGAATGACAAGCTAATTATAGAAAGGCTTGGAAAACTTAAGAAGAACTTATGCTGAATGAAACAAGCAGAACCAGGAATGCATTGCATACAATAATAGTAAGATTGTGTGATGATCAACTATGAAAAGCTTGGCTCTTCTCAGCATTTCAGTGATCTGAAGCAATCCCAGTAGACTTTGGAGCAAAAATACTCTGCATCCAGAAAATATCTGTAGAGACTGAATGTAAATCAATACATGCTGTGTTCTCTTCTTTTTTCTGTTTTTCAATCTCTCCCATGGATTTTCCCTTTTCCTCTGATTTTTCTCTCCCAACATGATTCATAAAGCATTGTGTATTAAAAATAATAAACTTACTGTAATATGTAATAAAAAAAACACTAGAACACATAGGAATCTATGGAGATTTTCATGAAATGGCAAATAATGGTCATTTAAATCCGATAGGAAGCTTTATGTATAGAAGTAATAAACACAGTTATCCCAATTGAAAAAAAGAAAAAAAAAAAAAAAAGAAAAGAAAGAAAGAAAACCATCCCTGTTATCAAAACAATGTCACATTATCAGGAGTTGTTTTTTTTTTTTTTTTTTAAACCTGAAATAAAAAATCTTTCACTAATTACATCTTAGAGCTTGAGAATTAATTTTCTTATGTTTCCCTAAAAGTTATATTTTATTTACTTTTAATGCAAAAATTAGAAATAATCACATTCTAAGGTGTGGACCATATAGCAAATGCCTAGGAATTAATTCATATTAAAGCATTGAAATTTTATCTTTCACAAATTTATACATTTTCATAATTTTATGTTATAGTTAAAATTTTTCAAATAAAAATTCACTGTTTATGGTAAACATATTTTCCTTCCCTTCCTACTTTGACAAGGAATAGGAAAGGAGATTTTATTTTCTTGGTTCTCAAACTTCAGTATATCTGATTTTGCAATATGCCATTGGTAGGATTAATAAGATCTTTGGACCTCATCTGAATACAAATTCTCAAAAGGCCCTCTAAGATAAGGGTATCTTAAAGTAGCTTTGAAATGTTTTATCAAAATAGCAAATTATTAATGTGTTTTAAAACAAAATAAGCCCCATTAAATATAGAATAGCTTTCAATTTTTTCTTTTCCCATTCATGTAACAGTTCAAATCATAATCTAACAGCATTCAAATTAAAATAGATATTGTACATTGTTGATAGTCTCTCAAATTTCACAATCTAAAAAATCCAATAATCATGCATACAATATAATGTACTGAAAACATAAAAATATATTGCCAATCAGTTGAAATTAATTTAACTGAATGCCTTTCCAAATTATTTTTATAGAGAAATCATTTTATTATCTTTGGCATTTTATACTAATCACATTTTAAACCAAATATAGAATTATCAGGAATGGAGTAATTATATCCCATTAAAGAAATTAAAATAGATATAATAAGAGTCCACATTTATATAGTTCTTAGCATATTCCAGTTATGTTGTTAAGCCCTACATAACCATTATATCATTTGATTTTCACACCAGCCCTGGGAAGTGGGTACCATCATTATTTTCCCCTTATAAGATCATGAAAATGAGATAAACAGATAAGATAACTTGCTTAAAATCATGTAGCTATTTTAATTTTTTTTTTCATGAAACTGGAGTGTTACTCAGGTTTCCCTGTATTTTTGCATTTTTTCTTTTCTTTTCTTTCTTTTTTTTTTTTTTTTGCATGTGGCAATACAATTAATAAAATTCCTTTTACCATACCATACAATATTTGATTACAGGACAAATCTCAAGTGAATCCAATCTGGTGTAGAATCAAAAAAATTATGAATATCATTTGTCCAGGTTGATTAGGCAGTGGTGCTTTATAATTTTGAATCCAGATTAAGAAATTATTTTATTTTCAAAGATTTTCACTACCTCTTTGACAATTTTTTGAGTTTCTTCCAGATTTAAACAAGGTTTTTCTATTTTCACATACCTGAAAATGTTAACAAAATGCAACTATGGAATTCCAGGTAAATTTAAAAAGCAAACTGCTAACCTATATTATTTTTCTTTACTCGGGGATTACTTTTAATTTAATTGACTTCCTTCATTACACTAAAATTACAACTCTATCATTCTTCTGGAATTGAGGAATGAAGTGATCTAAGGCCTTTAGATGAAAAAATTCAGAATTTGTCCTTAAAATAAATTCTATAGAAGCTCCCTCAAAACTCATTCACATATGTTAAGTTTATGTGAAGTGTCTTGTCAGATAGGCCAGAGAAGAGGAGTGCCTGAAATTACTCACAGTCTTAGAAGTTCTCTCCTGAAATCTTAAAAATGATTTACTTTCAAGCTCCTTAATGATTAATCTCTAATTATGTTAATATATAAGCCTCCAAAATCTACTAATATTTTTTAGCAGTTACTATATTTTGAGATCTCTAATTTATTTATAATACCTTACATTCTCAAATCAGGTAAATGGTTTCCTTTCTTTAATTATCTGAATATCTTTAATTATGACTTTTTCTCTATAAGCTTCATGTATTCAAGACTGAAAAGATAGAGAGCAAAGATCTCATAGGTAATTTTTTAAACCTAATCCCCTACAGAAAGCCTACAGCGGGAATTAGTCCTCTTTACTGGGAAAAAGAATTTGGAATATTGGTTCCAATATGAAAAGATGAAAGGTCACTAATGTTCCCCAATGTATTACACTTTTTAGCTGCTGCTTTTTTTAGCAATTTCTTCTGGCTGGCTGTATTTTCCCCTTAGAAATGTTTTAAAACAGCAGAATCACACTAAACATGACATAAGACAAAATTTTTCTTGCATATTACAAAGAAACAAAGGCACAGACAAAACAATAAGACAAACACATACGTGCTAACTTCCTTGTCTCCTTCTGAAAGTCTGATTTCAAAGCCTTTAATTTGCTTAATTGACAGTCTCTACTTTGGAATAATTTTGGGACCCATTAAACTAAATGGGAATATGAATAAATAAATATATAAATAAATAAATATGAAAACTAGCATAATTTTTTTTGATAATTTGAGAAGGGCATTTTTAGTCATCTTCTCCAGTCCTGTATGGAAAGTTCCAGGCCAATAAGAATTTCCCTAAGGGAGTGTTAATTTAACAGCATGCTCTTCCCCTAGACTCATTCCTAAATAAAGCTTAGCCAAGGGGGAATCCTTTAATATTTTGGTGAATCCATCTTTCCCTCAAAAGGAATTTCTCTTTTCTATCAGGGTAGAAGTTAAATCATACTGGGATAAGCCCTCAACAAAATAGTGATTTATTGCCTCACCATTCCTAATGATATGAAGGCTTATTTTAAATAGGAAGAATTTGAAATTGATTAGAGAAGTCTAGCATCTAGGATTTTCCAAAAAGCCTGTCCCAGTGATTGAAGTCTTGTCTTGATGGGTCTGACTCTGACAAAACTCTAATGAGTAAAATCTAAAATAACTGAAGAAAAAAAGTTTCAATTTTTCAAGCATAATGATTTATTATAAAAAGCATGCCAAAATTACAAACAAGTTTCCTAAACTTGCAATGAATACCAAATATATAGGGACACAGATTTTGATGCATCAAAAGAAAACAGTTAACAGAATATCAACCAAGATGCAAGGTTAAATAATCTAATTTTTAAATGGGATTGTCTGAGTTGGAAGAGGGAGAGCAAATAGGTATAATTTCTTAAAATCAGAAAAAAAAATCACGTATCCCATTCATGTATCCCATTATCTACCAAGTTTCTGTATTTAGTCAAAGGAACAAGAAAGTAGTAACTGATTGACCAGGATGGGTCCAGTTTTTAGATAAGAAATATGGATTGCTTAAAATTGAACATTGTGAGAAAACTTCTTGTATCAGTCTTTGAATATGAATGTGTTCATTATAGTCTAAATCCTTAGCTAAGATTCTCTAAACAAAATATAGAAGTAGTCCAGATTCACAACCTTTAAGGTTTAGTTCCAAACATTTGGTTTTCTTATAATTCTCATAACTGAAAAAAAAGTTTTCTCATGGATAGAAATGGGAATAGATATATAATTGAATAGAAAGGAAACATATAGATGCAATGTTATTATGATTCACTCCAATCTCACAATTGCCATATATTTTCTGGTAAAAATTTAATGTGGTCTCCATAAAAGACACTATGAGTGTTTTTAGCTCTACATTGTTTTCCTTTCTTTGATTATCTAAATATCTTTAATTATGAGTTTTTTCTCTGTAAGCTTAATGTATTCAGGACTGAAAAGACAGAAAACAAACATCTCATAGGTAATTTTTTAAACCTAATCTCCTATAGAGGCCTACAGAGGAAATTAGTCCTCCTTACTGGGACAAAGAATTTGGAATATTGGTTCCAATATGAAAAGATATTAGTTCAGTTCTGCACTTTTCCTTTTGTTTAGATTTCTGTTGGATTTATCCAAATTTAAGAGGAAGAGATTAATTTCTCTTTTCACTATTGTGTTACTGGCAATTTCTTCTTTTAGCTAAGTTAATGTTACTTTTATTAATCTGTGTTGTTCTGCAGCATTTAGAGATTTGTTTATATTTTATGGTGGTTTGTTATTGATGTTTTTACATCAACAAATGAAGAAACATTTAAGCATTTTGTAGTTTCATCCTTTATAACTTATTTTTAATTTTTTTTTCTTTTTGTCAATTCCTACATTTTATTTTATTATTCATCTTTTCAGTTTTATTTTGTGTGTATCTGTTCTTTGGTTCATGTGAGAAATATATTACACATTTCATTTATTCTTATTCAATATGTTACTTTTGATTTTTGTTGTTATTCAATACATTCACATTTGAAATTATAAGAGCTAAGTATACATTTCCCATTATTCACTTCTTATATTGTTTCTTAAACTTCTGTTATTCTTTTTAAAAATAGTTATTATTTTTGTTCTCCCCAGTTACATGTAAAATTTTTTTTAAGGTTATACATGTACATTCATTTTGAACAGATTTCTATATGAATCATGTTAAAAGAGAAAAATCAGAACAAAAGGGAAAAATCAGGAAAAATAAAACACAAAACAAAAGAAAAAAAAAAGATGAAAATAGTGTGTGTGCATATACAATTTCCACAGCTCTCTTTCTGGAAGCTGATGGCACTTTTCATCCAAAATTTATTGGCATTGCCTTAGATCATTGAAACACTGAGAAGAATCAAATCCGTCATAGTTGATCATCTTACAAACCTGCTGTCATTATGTACAATGTTTTCCTGTTTCTGCTTGTCTCACTCAGCATTAGTTTGTGTAAATCTTTGCAGGCCTTTCTTTGACCTGTTTATTATTTTTATAGAACAATAAAATTCCATTATTTTCATATACTATAATATTTTTCAGCAACTGCCTAATGGATGGGCTTTTACATTTTCAATTCCTTGGTACCACAAAAAAGAGCTGCTACAAACATTGTTTGCACATGTAGGTCCTTTCCCCTCTTTTATAATTTCTTTGGGATACTGATCAAGCAGCGGCACTGCTGGGTCAAAGGATATGCACAGTTTTATAGACCTTTCGATATCGTTTAATTAATTAAATTAAATCAAATTGATTTTCGGAATGTTTGGATCAGTTCACAACATTGCCAATAATAATTTAGTACCTGAGTTTTCCCACAGCTCCTTCAACATTTATCATTATCTTTTCCTGTCACTTTAGCCAATCTGATAGGCATGGAGTGGAATCTCATAGTTATTTTAATTTTCATTTCGCTAATCAATAGTGATTTAGAACCTTTTTTTTTTGTATTAATATAGATAGCTGTAATTTCTTCATCTGAGTGTCATCTGTTCATTTCCTATGATCATTTTTCAATTCGAGAGTGTCTTCTTCTATTCTTATAAATTTGATTCAGTTCTCTAAGTATTTTAGAATAAGGTCTTTATCAGAAACAATGACTATAATTTCCCTCCAAGTTTTCTGCTTCCCTTCTAATCTTAGCTACATTAGTTTAATTTTTACAAAACCATTTAAATTTTATGTAATAAAAATTATTCATTTTGCATTTCATAATGGTCTGTAGTTCTACGTGGCCACAAATTTCTCCCTTCTCCAAAGATCTGATTGGTAGACTATCCTTGTTCTCCTAATTTGCTTATATTATCACCTAAATCATGTATCAATTTGGACCTTATTTTTGTATGAGGTGTTAAATGCATGTCTAGGCTGAGTTTGTGACATTATATTCCAGTGTTCCCAGAAATTTTTGTCAAAGGTTAAGTTTTTATCCCAGAAGCTGGAGTCATTGGGTTTATTAAAATGTAGATTATAATAACCAATGATTATTGTATCATGTGTATCTAATCTCTTCCACTGATCTATCATGCTATTTCTTAGTCAATAGCAGATAATTTTAATGATATTTAGATCTGATAATGCTAGCTCTCCATTCTTTCCATATTTTAAATTAAGTCTCTTTTGTTATTGATTTTTTTCTGCATCTATAAAATATTTTTTGGCAGTTTGATTGGTATAGTACTGAATAAGTAGACTCATTTAGGTAAAATTGCAATTTTTATTATTTTAGGTTGGTCTACCCATTAACAATAAACATGTTCCCAAGTTTTTGGATCCAACTTTACTTTTATAGTTTATTTTTTAATACACATTGCTTTATGAATTGTGTTTGGAGAGAAAAATCAAAGTAAAAATGAAAAAAAAATGGGAGCGGAAAAAACATGAAGAAATTAACATAGCATGTGTTTATTTACACTCAATCTTCATAGTTATTTTTCTGCATGCAGATGGCATTTTCTGTCCAAAGTCTATTGGGATTGCTTTGGATCACTGAACCACTGAGAATAATTAAGTCTTTCATAGTTGATCATTACACATTCTTGCTGTTTTTGTGTACAATGTATTCCTGATTCTGCTTATTTCAATCAGCTTCAGTTCATGTAAATCTTTCCAGGCCTTTCATCAGCTGTTCATCATTTTTCTAGAACAATAATTTCCATTATCTTCGTATACCACAATTTGTTCAACCATGTCCCAATTGATGGGCATCTACTTATTTTCCAGATTTTTGCCATCACAAAAGAGCTGATATAAACATTTTTTTCACATGTGGGTTCTTTCCCCTTTTTAAGGATTTATTTGGGATACAGACCTAATAGTAGTACTAGTGGGTGAAAGGATATGCACAGTTTTATAGCCCTTTGAGCATGGTTCTAGATTACTCTAAAGAATGGTTGGATCATTTCACAATTCCAACAACAAAGCATTAGTGTTTCAGTTTTCCCACATCTCCTCCAACATTTATCATTATCTTTTCCTTTCATCTTAGCCAATCTTAGAGGTGTAAGGTGATACCTCAGAGTTGTTTTAATTTTCATTTCTCTAATCAAGAGTGATTTAGAGCCTTTTATATGAAAATAGATGACTTTAAATTCATCTTCTGAAAATTGTCTTTTCATAGCCTTTGACCATTTATCAATTGGGGAATGACTTGTCTTCTTATAAATTTGACACAGTCCTTTATGTATTTTAGAAATGACACCTTTATCAGAAATACGGATTGTAAAGATTTCTTTCCAGCTTTGTATTTCCCTTTTAATCTTGGTTCTGTAAGTTTTGCTTGTGAAAAAACTTTGCAATTTAATGTAATCAAAGTTTTCTATTTTGTCTTTCATAATGTTGTTCAATTTGGTCATAAACCTCTGACTTTAGCAAAGATTTGATAGATAATTATCCCTTGATTTCCTCATTTGCTTATGGTATCATTTTTTATGCCCAAATCATGTACCCATTTTGATCTTATTTTGATATGGGGGTATGAGATGTAGATCTATGCCAAGTTTCTGACATATTATTTTTTAATTTTTTCCCAGCAATTTTTGTCAAATATTTAGTTCTTATTCCAGAAGCTGGAGTTTGGAGTTTTATCAAATACTGGATTAGTATAGGCTTTTGTTATTGTGTCTTTTGTTCCTGAATGGTTTTGAAGACTGCTTTATAGTGTAGTTTGAAGTCTGTCACTGCTAATTCACCATCCTTTGTATTTTTTTCATTAATTTCTTTGATATTCTTGGACTTTTATTCTTCCAGAGGAATTTTGTTATTATTTTTCCTAATTCTATAAAATATTTTTGACAGCTTGATTGATATGGCACTGAACAAGTAGATCAATTTAGGCAGAATTGTCATTTTTATTATATTAGCTCAGCCTGGTCATGAGCAATTGATATTGCTGCCCTTCAAGTCACCATGCTAGAGGCTATGGAGACAGACTTTGAAATACTTAGGGCCTCTTTTTACATGTGGAGTCATGGAATACCATTAATATTATGAGATGTGAACATATTATTTCCTGCTTCTATTTTATAAATTTAACCATTGAAATAGCCAGATAAGTCATGTTTTACAATGTGTTTTATACACACATATATATACACAAACACATTCACACATAGAGTGTACATGGGATGGATATGGGTTTTCAGAGAGGCCTAGCATCTGTGGGGTGAGGGCTTGCTGAGTCTTTTTCAGTGTTGCTCATCTACCTTTGGTATCTTCCTATTACCCCTTATTCACCTCCAATTTACTTGTGGCTAGAAGTAACTGCAGCATGCACAGTGGTCACACTCCTGAAAAACTGCCTTGAAAAACAGGATGAATTTGGTTTTAGAGCATTTGACAGTCCTCCAACACATCAGGGAATTAAAGGGATATCTAATTCAAGCCCTGAAGATTTCTCTGGTACAATAAGCTGATGATAATTTCTTCCAGTTGCCCTGATAGTGGCTGAAGCAGGCACTAGTGGAGCACTTGGTAAGATATGGAAGATGCTCAAGTTATCCACATCAGGCTACCACCAGTCCTCCTGCCTTAAGAGAATAAAATTGATGACTTTTTGCAACTCTCTTTCACTTAATCCAATTCACATGCATTCCAGGACACCACTTCATAATGTTATTGATTCTCTTAATAAAACAAGGATGGAGGAGGATTCTGGGAAGATGGCAGAAGAGGTCAGAAAATTCCAACTCTCCAGAATAAAATATTGTGTCTCAGAAGTAATATAAATCAATGAAAAACATAGAAGACATGGGGCAGAGCATGGGTCCTCACAGGACAACCAAAGAAGACCTAAAGAAAAAGTCCAGGGTCAAATTTTAAGTGATGTAAAGTATAACCACCTTCAGGCTACCTTTACATAAATAGCAAGCAGGAAGCCCTGGGACTAGCTGGGTTTCAGAGGTAATCTCAACCTGAACTACTTGAGACAGTTTGGGGAATCAGGGATCTGAATCTGAGAAGATGGAGAGAATGCCTTCAGGTAAGGAATGCCAGGCCTAGTTATGCTGCAAAAATATGGCCCTTGACTAGAAGGAAGCAGTGCACTTGAAGTGCAAAAGCAGTAAAGCAGATATCTGCTGGCTGTGGGCACTTGCAGAAGATAGAGAAAGAGAGTTTAAGGAAAAAAAGTATAAGAAAAACAGTAAGATTTTAAAATTTTTTTTTAAAAGTCAACCAAATAGAAAAGATTATCCAGAGACTTAAAAAAGAATATAATTCCTTGAAAATTAGAATTGGGCAAGGAGAAACCAGTGAAGGTATGTGACAAAAAATAACAAAACAAAAATATAAAGAATGAAAAAAAAAACAGAATGTAGATTATCTTATGAGAAAAACAAAGATCAGAAGAACGAATCAAAATGAAAAAAAACTTAAGAATAATTGGAATACCTGAAAATTGTGACCAAAAAAATAACTTTGATACAATAATGCAAGAAATAATCAAATAAAATTGCCCCAAAGTAGCAGAACAAGAGGGGAAAGTAGAATTTTTTTTTTTAAATCTACTGACCACTACCACAATAAGATCCTACAAGGAAAACATATATTGTTAAATTTGAAGACCCATATCAAAATGAAAAATTTACTAGAAACAAATTAAAATTAAAATATTCTGGAGTTACAATTCAGATTGTACAGGATTTATCAGCAGCTACAGTAAAAGGCCTCAGAGTAGAGAATCATATGTCAACAATCTTACAAATTAAACTTGTAACCAAAAATACTATAATCAACAAAACTAAGCATAATATTGAATTAGAAAAGACATTCAACAAGCTCACAGATTTTCAAGATTTTGTCTCAACCAAATCTTAACGCAATAAAAAATTTGACATATAAGAGGCAACATTAAAAGCTAATTTTAAGAGACTCTACAAGGACAAACTGTTTATGTTTTACATGTGGAAATATAAACCATACATCTAAGATTCAAATCAATAATTAGGTAGCTCAAAAGAAAGACTGATGATAAGTATGATCCAACTCTGAAAAGACAAATTATCTATTAAAAGGTAAAAATAGTAATTATGCTATATGGATATGATGCAACAGACCCATTAGAAGGAGGAAGAGGGCTAAGTGTTCTATAGAACTCTTTACATCAGGAATGGGTTAAATAGGGAACAATACATACACATAATATATCCATCCATACATACATATATACTATGAAGGGTATAACACCCTGCAAAATCTATAAATAAGAAGGTAAGTATTTGGAAAAGATGGGATAGAAATGTGTAGATTTATGGCAATGTAACAAGGTGTGTAGATTAATGGGAAGAATATAAAGGGAGAGAGAAAGTGTGGGAGGAGAAAATAAGGGAAGGATCTACAAGTGGAAGAAAACTAAGTAAGTAATAGCAAAGGAAGTTAATAAGTAGATCTAAAATAGAAGAGTGAGCAAGGATAAAAAGTAAGACATATACACAATAACACGGACCAGGAAGTAGAATTTATTGAAAAGAAAAGTAGGATTAGTAATGTTTATACACATGTTTATACACATTTACAGGAAATATGTTGTGAGTGTGTCAGAAAGATTGTAATCTAGAAGGGAATTGACCAATATGTTCTCTGAAGGGAGAGGTGGTGCTAAATTAACAAGTATAAATTTCTCACTTCTATGTTCAGAACTTCCTTTTCCCAAAGAGGAGCAGAGTCTGCTTCTGGCCAGAAATATTAAGACATATCCTTAAGATTCTTCTTTAACAAATTTTCCTCAATATTTGATTTTTAGTGTCAAAAGTATATTTCTCAGGAAGACAAATGTAATGATTCAATCAAAAGAAAAATCTACAGTATATATCAGCAATATTAATATTGTTTTAGATGCATGTCTACATATGTATAAATGTAGATTTGTGTATGTATATACATATATATGTATATATATATATATATATATATGAGTGTGTGTCTATAGATATATGTATAAGTGAAAGACAAAAAATAATGTGTGTCAGGAAATTGTGTATGTGTATGTATATGTGTTTTATATGTAAAAGAAATGTAGATATAAATAAATGTGTATATGCATAAATGCACATACATGTATGTATACATACACAAACATACATGTTATGATGTGAACAGTACCAGTAAATGAGTATCTATAATGCATAAATAATAATATTTTATTTAATTATTTATTTTTTGTTGCAAGTTGCATATATGTACATAGTTTCTGTGCTTTTTGGCTGATTTTGGAAAGAACTTCAACATATCAGGTAACAGAGAGCACTGTAACCTATTTTTCATGCTTACAGAAATGTGATCATTGATATCTTCAGGGCAGTGGACAGAGGGAAGGGAATAAAGGGAAAAAAAAAAAAACCTGGCCAGAATTTTTTTTTTTGTCTTAAATTTGAAATGGGGAAAAACAAAAAACAAAAAACAAAACAAAAAAAAAAAAAACAAAACTACCCAGAGTATATTGGTGCATGTAAAGTTGAAAGAGAGAATCATAATCAGAAAAATAGGAAGCCATCTCAGTTGCTTGTATAATAAGCAGATCTCTCCCTTGAGACACACTGTGGAAGATATGGCAGAATGAGATTGCCTATGTGTGAAAATTAGTACTAGTAAAAGCATGGAATAGTAGTAGGCTATGAGGCTAAGAAGTCACACAAAAATGAAGCTATCTTTTTTTCCCTTCATTACTTTTACTTTACCTTTCACAATAACACAGGTTAATGGTGATACCCCTAGAAATCATGCAGTCAAGAATATCTGAAGAATGAGAGACCTTGGTCATTTGTGATGATTTCCTGTGCAGTAGATTGAATAAGGATCCTAGTCCCTAGATATATATGTTGGTGAGGTTAGGGGAATGGTGGTAAAGGAAATATTTCATGAAATTTTCATTGGTATGAACTGAAGCTTTTTATTTTCAAAACATATGCATAGATAACTTTCAGGATCCCAAATTTTCCCTCCCTTCACTCCCATAGCCACCCTTAGATGGTAAGTAATCCAATATATGTTAAATATGTGTAATTCTTCTCCAAATATTTCCACATTTATCATACTGCAAAAGAAAAATCACATCAAAAAGGGAAAAAAATGACAAAGAAAAACAATTGCAAGCACACAACAACATAAAGAGTGAAAATACTATTTTGTTTTTCACATTCAGTTCCCACAGTCCTCTCTTTGGATGCAAATGGCTCTCTTCACCACAAGATCATTGGAAGTGGCCTGAATCTAAATGTGACTTTTAAGCTAAGAATTTCAGAGTCTATAATAAACACCTTGGGACTTAAAAATTCCCGACATTCATAAATTATCTTGATTGTTAGATTTACTGAGGCTATTTAACAGTGCATTTAAAAAGCCCTAACTAAACTTTTAAATAGCACTTGTTTTGGAGTCAGGAGGTATGGGTTCAAGTCCTGAATCTGTCACTTAGTATCTGCATGAGCTTGTACAATTAACTTAGTTTCTCTGGGTCTTCATTTCTTACTCCCCTTTCCAAAATAAAAGCTTGGACCAGCTCTCAATATAAAGCTGAGATTATAAGAATACACTGCTCCCCTCAGTTTTCTCTTGATTTCCTTCCATAATGTTTCTAATACATCTTTTGTTTTAGTTTAGATTTAATGATGATGGAAGACCTAACTCTACTGTTGTCCCAGAATTTCTAAATGACAGAATTCCCAATTGATCTATAGTTTCAAAGCTTATAATGTTAAATGTATCTAAAAAACATAGAGGTGCATTACCTTCCATTATTATATGTATATAAATATATATTTACATAAATAGACATTTTAGATACATATATACAGATGCATATATACAAATTCACATAGACATATACATGCATATATATGTATGTATGCATGTTAAACCTGTCTCTGTGTATAGTAATTTTATATTATAAATTCTTGTTTTTGGCTTCAATAATTTGTATTTATTTTTTTTTTTATTATAGCTTTTTATTTACAAGATGTATGCATGGGTAATTTTTCAGCATTGACAATTGCAAAACCTTTTGTTCCAACTTTTCCCCTCCTTCTCCCCACCCCTTCACCCAGATAGCAGGTTGACCAATACATGTTAAATATATTAAAGTATAAGTGAAATACAATATATGTATATATGTCCAAACAGTTATTTTGATGTACAAAAAGAATTGGACTTTGAAATAGTGTACCATTAGCCTGTGAAGAAATCCAAAATGCAGGCAGACAAAAATAGAAGGATTGGGAATGCCATGTAGTGGTTCATAGTCATCTCCCAGAGTTTTTTTGTTGGGTGTAGCTGGTTCAGCTCATTACAGCTCTATTGGAACTGATTTGGTTCATCTCATTGTTGAAAATGGCCACATACATCAGAATTGATCATCATATAGTATTGTTGTTGAAGTATACAATGATCTCCTGATCCTACTCATTTCACTCAGCATCAGTTCATGCAAGTCTCTCCATGCCTTTCTGAGATCATCCTGTTGGTCATTTCTTACAGAACAATAATATTCCATAATATTCATATACCACAATTTATCCAGCCATTCTCCAATTGATGGGCATCCACATAGTTTCCAGTTTCTGGCCACCATATTAATAATCAAATTAATAGGCCACTACAAAGAGGGCTGCCACAAACATTCTTGCACATGCAGATCCCTTTTCCTTCTTTAAAATTTCTTGGGGATATAAGCCTAGTAATAACACTGCTGGATCAAAGGGTATGCACAGTTTGATAACTTTTTGAGCATCGTTCCAAATTGCTCTCCAGAATGTCTGGATGTATTCACAATTCCACCAACAATGTATCAGTGTCCCAATTTTCCCGCATCCCCTCCAACATTCTGTATTATCTTTCCCTGTCATTCTAATCAATCTGACAGGTGTGTAGTAGTATTTCAGAGTTGTCTTAATTTGCATTTATTTGATTAATAATAATTTGGAGCATCTTTTCATATGGCTAGAAATAATTTCAATTTATTTGAGAATTGTCTGTTCATACCTTTTGACCATTTATCAATTGGAGAATGGCTTGATTTCTTATAAATTAGAGTCAATTCTCTATATATTTTGGAAATAAGGGCTTTATCAGAATTTTGATTGTAAAAATGTTTTCCCAATCTATTGCTTCCCTTCTAATCTTGTCTGCTTTAGTTTTGTTTGTACAAAAACTTTTCAATTTGATATAATCAAAACTTTCTATTTTGTGATCAATAATGATCTCTAGTTCTTCTTTGGTCATAAATTCCTTTCTCTAGTTGTGAATCATCCAGCCATTCTTTTTGTACAGCAAAACAACGGTTTGGAGATGTATACATCTATTGTATTTAATTTATACTTTAACATATTTAACATGTATTGGTCAACCTGCCATCTGGGGAGGGGGAAGGAGGGGAAACATTAGAACAAAAGGTTTGGCAATTGTTAATGTTGTAAAATTACCATGCATATATCTAGTAAATAAAAACTATTAAATAAAAAAAAAATAAATTCCTTCCTTTTCCACAGGTCTGAGAGAGAAACTATCTTATGTTCCTCTAATTTATTCATAATCTCATTCTTTAGGCCTAGGTCATGAACCCATTTTGACTTGATCTTGGTGTATGGTGTTAAGTGTGGGTCAATGCCTAGTTTATGCCATAGTAATTTCCAATTTTCCCAGCAGTTTTTGTCAAATAATGAATTCTTATCCCAAAAGTTGGGATCTTTGGGTTTGTCAAACACTAGATTGCTACAGTTCATTATTTTGTCCTGTGAACCTAACCTATTCCACTGATCAACTAGTCTATTTCTTAGCCAATACCAAATGGTGTTTTGTTTGGTGACTTCTGCTTTATAATATAGTTTTAGATCAGGTACAGCTAGGCCACCTTCATTTGATTATTTTTTTCATTAATTCCTTTGAAATTCTCGACCTTTTGTTCTTCCATATTAATTTTGTTGTTATTTTTTCTAGGTCATTAAAATAGTTTTTTGGAAGTCTGATTGGTGTAGCACTAAATAAATGGATTAGTTTAGGTAGTATTGTCATCATTATTGTATTTGCTTGCCCTATCCAAGAGCATTTAATATTTTTCCAATTTTAACGAATTGACCAATTTAACCAATCTGACTTTTAAATATTTTCTTAATATCTACTTTATCAAGTTTGAATTCTCTTTTGTGTCATTTTTATTTTTATTGCTATTTTCCAATATTTTCAGGAGATCCTGGAGATTTCCTTGAGGAATGCTGAATCATTTTTCTTCATTTATTAGTAATTCTAAATTATATTTTGAACTCTTTATTGATACTGATATTTTTCCCCCTTTGGCTTTATGCCCCAATCTGTTAGTTTATATGCTTGAGCTACTATTATTTTTCTTTTGTTTTCTCCCTTGAACTTTCAGTACTAAAGGTCTTCCTCTTATATTTTCTGTGCAGTTTTCTTTCAATCAGATATGTAAACACTTAAGAATTATTTAAAATTTATTCTTTCTTTATCCCCCCTTTCATCAGTTGCCTTCCTTTTTCTTTACTTGATTTGAGAATGAATGGAGAATAAACATTTACATAATATCTATGTTATGTCAGTCATAAATGCTTTTTAAATATCCCATTTAATCATACCACTTCTGAGATAAGTGCCACTATTATTTTTACAATTGAGAAAAATGAGTCATCTAGTGTTTAAAATTTCAACTTGCCCAGTGTCACACAGCTCATATCAGAGTCTGGATATGAACTCAGGTTTTCAGATTTCTGACTAAATCACCTAGATGGTCACTGATTGACCACAATCAGTATCGTAATTCCATTCACCCCATGAAAAAAAGGAAAACTGAATCCTTACAATGGAGGTATTGGACTCCAAGGTTTGATGCTAGAGTACAAGCTAATGAGATTGATTATATTGTCTTTTTGTCAGCCCATGGAATAGGTTTATGGTTTGGAACTTTGAGAGCAGAAGAAAAAAAAACAAAAACACATATCCGTACAAAGCATACCCAGATACATACACAAACTCATATATATACATGCATACATACATACATACATACATATGCATATACATACATGCTTTTTATCTGTCATGATTGTATGGGACCAAAATGATAATATTATCTTTGGATAAAGGTACAATATTTCTGACTTTGGCTGATCAGACCAAAAGGAACTCAAAAATTCTACAAGTCAAGCACACATAGTCCAAATGAAGATTTGGAGTTGAAATGTTTCCAAATTTTTACATTTAATAGTTTTTTTTTGGATTACTGAAATTCTGTTTTATTCATAGAGCTTAGTGCTTTCTTTAATGTGGGCATGCCAGGTTGGGCAGTACTGTATAAGTGTCTTTCATGAGTTACAATTCATTCCAAAGTTCTTCAGAGAAATTTTGAGAGTCCTTGTCTTGCTTCTTCTGACCTTCATTTGAGAGTTTTCCTTGTGTGTATTCTCCATAAAATAATATTTTAGTCAAAGGTATATTTGGCATTTAAACAATATGTTCAGCCCATCTTATGACAGTGTACTTTGAATGTTAGGTCAGCTCAAGAAAGGACCTGAGTTTCTAGTACCTTATGTTTTTTTTTTTTTTTTCTTTTTCTTTTTTTTTTTCCTGAGGCTGGGGTTAAGTGACTTACCCAGGGTCACACAGCTAGGAAGTGTTAAGTGTCTGAGACCAGATTTGAACTCGGGTCCTCCTGAATTCAGGGCTGGTGCTCTCTTCACTGCACCACCTAGCTGCCCCTCTAGTACCTTTTGTTGCTGGATGATGTTCAGAATCTCCTAAAACAATTCATGGGAAAGGGATTCACTTACCTGGAATGGTGGTGGTAAACTGTCCAATTTTCCCAGGAATATGAACAACAAGATCAGCACAATGACTTTGTAGACGTGTGTAGTTTCTGACTTTTATATACAGATTTGGGTTGTTGTTTATGTGGTTTTGAATTTTTGCGATTGTAATTTTTTTGCATATAAGACAAATTTATTGTTATAGATAAGATTGGTTTATTCAAAAACTACTCCAAAATTTTAATTGCTACTCAGTTTTCTATATTTTACATTTAATTCTTTGAGACTATTCTGGAAATAATTATTTCATGGACTTTCATTGCTGATCTTTCCTTGAGTCCCAGATGCTGAAATCTATTTTTACCTTTATTATCAGTTTCAAACTTCAAGTTATCACTCCAGACAAGGGTTGTCCCCTTGATGAATAGGATTCAGAACATACATGAACACAGTTATCAGACACCCTTTGAATGTTCTTTTTTCCATACTGAACAACTCTGTTATTTTTTCTTCAATTGTTTCTCATATTACAGGAATTCAAATCATCCTCATTTCCATCTTTTAGTCATTCTTTAGCTTACTGGAGTTACCATTAAAGCAGAAAAGCATTATTCTTTATAACAAAAAATAGGATTTCTAAATAATATACAAATGAAGAAAATAAGATTAAATAATTTAAAAATAGGTAAATTATTAAAATTTAATCATTGTGAATAAAAAATACACAATATATTAATGTAAATGTATATCTACCAAAATTATATTTTTAAATTTTACAGATATTAAGGAAACTAAATAATTTTAGAAAGATTATTGCACCATTTTATTAGAATTAATTAATGTGTTTCACACCAAACTAAAACATTCAATATCTTTGTGGGTAATAATAATAAGATATTGTACTCTATCCACTCCCATTTTTATTCCCCCCTAAAAAACAGAATATTGAAGATATGATGACAATAGATATATTGCCAAAATATAAGCGCCACATGAAAGCCAAAAAAAATATTGTTTTTAAATAGTCTAGGTTCTAACTCCCTTTGCTATTAAATCCTTGGACTTTATTAAAATGGTTTTGGGAACTACATTTGAAGGAGTAGGATGCATGTTTAAAAAAATATATGTTTTTTTAAATAATCAGGGCTTTTAAACAATGCCGATTGCCTTATATTTCAAGTTAAAGCATAGAATCATTAAATGGCTGTAATATAGCTCAAAATCCTCCTCTATGGAATCTGAATTGATGGCAAATCCAAATGCTGGGGCTATAAGTAGTTACTCCCTGGGAAATACAAAGGTAATGATTGAAGCAGCGTGCAGCTGAGCCAACTCTTGCCCGGGTGTGAGACTAGGAAAGGATAGTTAAATGGGAAAACTGCAGCCTCTCAACAACCTGTTTTGGGAGAGTATGAGCTAATTTCAAATGCTGAATCACTGCAATTCACTTTGACTTCAAAACAAAAAAGAAAATGGTCTGAATATGTTTAGAAGCATATGTATCCCTGGTGGATTGGCTGAAATAGTTTATTATTGTATCTAAAATATAAGTTACTAAAATATAAGAAACTGAGATATGGCAAATTATTTGTACCATGTGACATCTTATGGCTAACAAAATATGTTTTGTAAAGTCCCCTTGTAGAAGATAGGTAACTACATGACTAATGCCAGTGCTTAGCAAAATGCTGAGCTCAGCTTAATAAACACATTGATTATTCATGAAACAGAAGTATATATTCCTTTTAATGAGAACATTCCATTCTTACAATGTCTCATAGCCAGAAATGTTAAGGACATTTATTTTAATTGTGAAGGTGGAACTTTTCTTATACAAAGAAATGCTTGGTAGTAAAAGCTCATTATTTTTCATTTTTTCTATAACCATATAAAGATAATATTCATAAGTTTTCTGCTGATACAAAAATGGAAAATTGTTATAGGTATTTCTGATTTTTGATTCTCTTAAAATTTTAGTATCACTTAATTTGCATACAAACCCAGCATTTATGTGTATAAAAGAATAATTGTCTTGTTGCTTTTGATTCCTGCAAAATAGAAAAGGAAAAGGTAATTTCAAGTATCATTTCTACCAGTAGTCCTTACATATAGGTTCAAAATTAGCATCAATAACTAAACATTATAAATATGCTAATGAACAAAGAAATGAGTCAAAGAGAAGAAAATATAAAGTAATAGCTAATTGCCAAATCGATGTTATATAGATGAGTGATGTAAAAATTTAGAGAAGTGGAAAAAACTTTAGACTAAACTGGAAAGACTTCATGGGGACAATGAAGGATTGAGCTGCATCTTCAAGTTATATGAGGATAGATGGAGAAAATTTTGTGATGACATTGTAGGCTGAAAAAAAAAAGTATGAACAAAAATAGAGATGTGTTTGAAGAACACTAAATTGAACCACTTATCTTAGAACACAGAATTTTAGAAAGTGAGTAGTTCACTATAATCCTAGAAAGATATCCTTTGGAGAAAGTACATAATATCTAAAGTAAGAACAATACTTGAATTTTCCTGCTCTACTGATTATTAAATGTAAGATTCCAGACAAGTCAGCACTTCTAAGACTGTTTCCTCATGTATATCAGAAGAAATATGCCTGATTCATTTACTTTGAAATGTTATGAGGATAAAAGTTGATTACAGTATATAAAACAAATATAAATGTAAACTAGGATTATTTTTTAATTGGTAGTTATATAATATCCTATGTATCTGAGCTAGCAAGGAAAAGAAGGGGTCTGTTCAATATGTTTCAAATGAATTACTGACAAGATTAATTGAGTAAGGAGGAACGGGAAGAATAACCATAGATATTTACAAAAATTATGACACCATTTATACAAATAAGGGAAAAAAAAGTTTGCAAACCTAACTTTTAGGGGAAAAAAGCATAATGTGTTTTAAATCAAAATAGATATGTGACTAAATCTTTCTCAGAATGTTTTTTTAATCTATAATATAAAATAATATTTTAATACATAATATCGTATACCTTAAAATTCCATGAGGCTAAAATGAGATAATATATGTATTGTGTAATCCTTATATTGCTATATAAATGTTAAGTATAATTAGTAATGAATGATATAGTGTGTATAGTTGGAAATTCTTGATTAAAATTGAAAATTAAAAAAAAAGAACTCAGAATTTAAATCTGAAGATACAGATTTGGTAACAATTTTCTTATAAGTAATAGTTGAAAATTATGACAGCATATGAGGTAAATCAAGAAACATTTAAGATTTTCCATTGCTAGGCACTTTACTAAAGTGGTGAAGATAGAAAGAAATGCAAAAATAAACAAAAGAATTCACCAAAAACTAAAATATAATTCCTATGAGAAAAAAATATTATATGGAAGAAAATAGGCAAAAAAAACAGACAAGCAAGATATATAAAGGATGAATTGGAGATAATTTCAGAATTAAAAAAAAAAGATAAATGTGATAAAAAATGGTTTTCGAAACAATGTGAAAGGAAGGAAAGACATGAAAAGGGAGATAGTAATAAGAAAAACACATCTTATGTGGGGAATGACTTCAAATATCACTCAATTTTGTTGTGTTTATGTGTATATATATATATATATATATATATATATATATATATATATATATACATATCTTGTCACCTCCAATAGACTGTAAGCTCCTTGAAATCTGGAACTATCTTTCTTTGTATTCCCAACACTAAACCAGTAGAGGGAGCTTTAAAAGTGCTTTTGATTTTTTTTTTTTTTCTTTTTAATTATCCCCAAATAAATGCCAACTTTGCAAATAAAAATGATATCATACTGTAGCTAACATATTTCATTTAATCCCAGAAGTGTATATTTATGCTAATAGCTTGAAACTTGAAGTAAGTCACAAATAGTTGTCACAGAAGGCAGCCACTTTACTCCATAAGAGAGAGAGAATCTCCTTCACCTGTCTTTACCTAGATAACTGTACATAAAATAACATTATAGTAGGACTTCCTGAGTGCTAATAGTAGAGTAGAAAAATAGACCGGGAAAAACAGATGAGACAAGTTCTTTTTATGCTTTTAAGTTCTTCAATACAGCAGTCTAAATCATATTTATTGTTACATATAGTTTTACACGACTTAGTCTGTAAGGGCATTAGGATATTATAATAGTTCAATAAGCTTGCTCATAAATGTGGTTGATAAGAAAATAAGTCATCAGATAAAAGAGTAAAATAAATTCAGAGTGCTTTGGAATAAAGTGGAAGAGGTTTAATTTGAGCTGAATAAAGAATATGGTGGTAGAGCTTCTACATAGTATAAGGCTTCTACATAGGGGCAAATGAATACATAAAAAAATTGGAGACAACTAATAATCACTAGCATTTACATGGAGGCAGCTAGGTGGTACAGTGGATAGAGTGGTTGGTCTAAAATCTAGAAGAACTGAATTCAAATCTAACTTCAAATACTTAATTGACTGTGACTCTGGGAACATTACTTAAGTGACCCAACTGGCCTTTTTTCTTAATTGTAAAATGTAACATTACATTGCAAAAAATTATTATTATCTAATTATCACTTCCAATTAATCCTATATATTTCATATATGGGCCCAGCAATTGGCATGTGGTCTCTCTTATTAGAATTATTAAAAAAATATTCATTGTTTTCCCATTGTTTATTACAGTGGAGTAAATGGAACCTAGTAAGCCCTTAATAAAGCTATAATATTATTTTATGCACAATTATTTAGGTAAAGATAGATGAAGGAGATTCTCTCTCTTATGGAAAAAAAAATGGCTGCCTTCTGTGACAACTGTTTGTGACATGACTTGATAGATTAAGGAAACTAAGACTGAGAGAAGTTAAGTAAGTGATTTTGCCAGTATCACCTAATTAATAAGCAACTGGGCAGTATTCAAAATGAATCTTTTGAACTCATGTTTACCATTCTCTTTGTTATGACAACCATGGACATGAACATGGAATTTTTAGGGAAACAATAATAAGGTGAATGAATGTTGCTAATAATGGAGGTTTTATTTGAAGAAAAATTGGGAATAATTCTGTATAAGTAGGAAGGAATTATATTATATAAACAATAATAAAACAAAATATTCAGAGTAGGATTGCTCATATTTTCCACTTTATTTTGTTTTGTTTTGTTTCATTTTTTAGCTCAGATTTCTTTTACATTCTTAATCATATTGAGAATTGCTCTCCGCTAGAGTCTTTATTATTGCATTATCTATTGATATTTACCCTATATAGATTAAAATTTCTTTGTATTATTAAGTCAATAGCTTTAATTCATAATCTCCCTGAGAGGATCTTGTAGAGTCAGATGCTCTCAGGCCACACTTTGAGAATTACTGGTTCAGAGAGCAAGGTGACAATCAGGAAGATTTGTTACCAGATATTGAAGTAGGAAGTTCTGGGAATCTAAGCATAATCCTGAATACATTGAGTGTCTGGAAAAGGGGGACAGAAATAATGAAAGAAAAATCTTTGCATATATTACACTTTTCACCTAGGTCAGCCTTGTCAAAATAACTAAGCTCAGCATTCCAACTTCCACTGAATGATGAGTTTTTCTTCTTTAATCTAATAAGAAATCTGTAAAGTTCCAAACTAAACCAAGTGTATTTTAGCAGAATAAAAGTTTTGTTTCCATTAAAGTTTCCTGTATTTCCCTTATCAGAAGCCTACAAATTTCCAACTGAACTCAGCAAAAGCTACTTTGAATACCTAAATGGCAAAAAGAACACCTAGAAGGTAATCAGCGCTTAGTAAAAAATGCTGCTCAGTGGGATTTGGACTGATCTTTGTACTCTTAGTCATTCATTTTTTAGAGCTACTGGATAGAAAGTGGAAATTCAGTGACACTGCAACAAGAGGTCATTTTCTGCCTGGAGAACCTTCTCATTAAGTTTCAATTATTTGGCCAGTTTGTACAACAACAGTCTTTCAGTCTTCCTTACATTCCTAACACATGTAGGTGGTTAATGTCTCTCCACATATGTTTCGCAGCAGGCTCTGAACTATTAGAGCACTTTAAACTAAAAGTTCTTTTTTCAGTAGAGCATGTAAATGTGACCCCTGTTGGGTGGCGTTTCCATAACACATTGAGCAAGGTGAACCATAGTGGAAGCCAGGGTTATTAAATTACAATAGCTGTACATGAGAACAAAAGGACCACACATCATGCTTAGTGATATTTGCTTGTATGATCAGAATATACAGATGATGATTCTGGTTACCTACAAGGTATTGAATATTATAACCTATGTATAGCAAATAACATTTCAAAATGATATTTTATATAACTGTACTCTTATGGACTCTATTTTGGGAGTTTATTTGTTTTCTTTCTAATAATGCTATGACACATAAGACAGGTACATCATTCAGTGAAACTCATTCTAAAATTCTTTACTGGCTATATACTTTGCAGGTGAAAAACACAAAAACATTAAATGTATACATTCCAAAAGACAGGTTTTAAATTCCCAGTTAGATAATTTATGATTTGATGTTATATTTTTCTAATGACATCATGTATCAACTTAAATAACTTATGTATGGTTTCATGTAATAGAGCAAGTACTGATAGTTTCATTTTATCAATGAGGACATTGAGATTTAAGTACCTCATGTAACTTAGCTAAACTTGTTATTTGGGAATATGAAGAGAATAGCCTCCCAACACAATTTTGGAGTGTAATAGATACTGAACTTGGAATCAGGAAGACCTGAATTCAAATTAATTTTTGGTCACTTATTAGCTGTGTGATCTTGGTTAAGATCTTAATATTTTAACCTCTCCCTGCCTCAGTTTCCTCATCTGTAAAATCAGGATAATAATAACACCTATCTTCAGTCTATTAAGAGTAACATAGGAGATAATATTTATAAAGTGCTATATGTTAGAATTTGGATCCAATCTTACCTGGCTGCATTTCCATGCCTTATATATTATACCAAGCTGTTCTTTAGCAAATTACTGCAGATCTTGTCTAATTAAGGCAGATTATAGAACAAATATCATCTCTTGTAATTTGGATATTATGCTTCTCCAACTATATGCTACAATGAATAGAACTCTAGTCCTGGAGTCAGGAAGACCTGATTTCAAATCAACCTCAGTTATTAACTGTGTGACTCTGGTAAAATCATTTTACCTATTTGCTTCAGTTTCTTGAAGCAGAGAGAAATAACAGCATTTAATTTTTTAAAAAAGTTTAAATTTTTTTAAAAAATCTAAATGATTTGCTTAAACAATATTAAATAATAAAACTAATTAAAGTTGCTTAGTAACTATTTAGAGGCAAATAATTTGACTGCAGAAAATAGAACTTTTCTATCACTTCCACTAAGAGCCTTTAAATCAGAATTTTTTACCCATTCATTATTATTTTTTTTATTTTTCATTGAGGCAATAAGGGTTAAGTGACTTGTCCAGAGTCACACATTTTTACTTTGGCTTTTTTCATTTTCCATTATTTTTAATGGTCTAGATTTCTTTAAACCTTTCATAGTTTTGAGTCAACCAAATTTCTGCATATATATACTACAACTTATTTAATTATTCTCTTATGGTTAGGTATTTTTTTCTTCAGGGGTTATTTGCAGTTATTCATAATAATGCTATGAAAACAACTTTTTTGTATTGTTTTTCTATAACCTACAATTGTTGAGAGGACAATCCTCAAAAATGGAATAACGAACCAAATAGTACAAATTTTTGTAACTTCTATTGCATATTAATAAAAATACTTTCAAAAAGGTTCTTTGAAAACACTTCCAACATTTAAGTTTCATTGATTTTAGTTATTCTTGTGAATTTGAGAACTGGAACATGGTAACTGAAAGTTATTTTATTTTCATTCCTTCAAGTCACATAATTTTGTATCTGGAAAAGGTAGCCATCATTTCATCTAGTCTCCTCATTTGACAAAAGAGTACACTTATTCCCAGAGAGATAAGTCTTTGTTTTCACATGTTAGATCATATACCTAATTTCTGGTAGAGCCAGAAGTAGAAGCTTCATTACTCACTGTTCTCATTTCTTTCTATTATATCATTTCAGAGAGGAAGTGGTATACCAAAAATAGTAGCAGTCATGGGCTCAGGTTCACCTCTATGAATCTAAACAAGTATCTTTAATAGCCTTATATGTATGTTTCCTCAGTCAAATGGGAATGACGATATTACTCATATTGACAACCTTATAGCACTGCTGTGAAAATGATTCTTAAATCTTAAATTACTAAATAAATGTGTGGATTTAATACCATTGCTAAAGAGCAATTTATTGAATAGATTATTGCAGCAAAGTACTTAAGGCAAAAATTAAGATTTAATTTTAACTCCTTGGAGACATTTTCTTTTAAATTCCAAGAAATGAAAAAGTTGTTCTAAACTTATTTCAAGGAGTCACAAATTTTGGCAATAAGATAATCCTTCCACCAATGAAGATAATGCCCTCTGCTCTTCAATGATCTTTGAAATTTGTTGTTCCTGAAAAATCTCAAATTCCCCAATTGACCCCTGCATTTTAAATTAAGCTAGATGATGATACATTGTAGACAAAGACATAAAGTATTTCAGGCTTAGTAGAACCATCAAAGTTTATACTGACACAGCCATCAAGAATCCTGGATCATCTCCACATCACAATGAGGCATTGGAATAGAGTTGTCATTTAAGTCCAAGAAGTTTCCCCAAAATATGCAAAATGATAAAAATTCTGTTGTTTCCTCATGATTTCAGATTCTTTTCTTCCTCAAAATTCCCCAAAGGCAGAATATTCTACCTCTAAATGTTCTAGAAGTCTTTACAAGGAAAAATTACAGAAATCACATGTCATGAAATTTAGGGAACTTGTACACAATTTCCTTGAAAAGTCTTTGATTATTCATCATTTCCCCTTTATTACTCTTTGCAATGCTCTGGATAGGACTCAGATGTCAGTTACAGATGATAGGTTCTTTCCTTAAAATCTGGCAAACTACTTCAGGTACAAAAGAATTCTTTGAAGATTTCATCTTCATTATATCTTTCTGCTACTGTGGAGAGCTCTTGCTGTTCCTCTCCAGATATCATGGCCTTGGCTATCACTGCCTTAGGAAGGGAAAGGGGAAATGAGAGCACTCAATTAATTCTTGGGCTTATCATGATAATCATATGAAATAATATTTGTAAAAGCTTAGCACAGTTCCCAACACATCACAGAAACCATAGCAATACTTATTTGTTTTACTCTTCTCATTCAGATTTCTGGGGAATTTTGTTTAGTTTTGGTTTGGTGAACATGCTGTAATTCTAACACATAATAAGCTTGCAGTTGATTAAAACTGAGTTTTTTGGGGGTATTTTTTAAAGATTTGATGAAGTGTATTTACTGCAAACATATCATAAAAACAGAAATGCAAACATTATGCCCAATTCCTCAAGTCACATTCCACCTATATTACCCTAATTCCTAGAGAGAATAAGCTTCAAACTTAATATAATTCTTATAAAATATTGATGGTATAACAAATTAACATTAAAGTTCTGCACAAATCATGAATAAATCACACTTCTACTTATAGATTGGGTTCTGTAGGTTATTCATTAGCATGCTTAAATTAAAATGATTGGCTACAAAACCCAACATGGATACTAGGAATTTCTGATGGCTTAACCTTTGACTTAGATCCCCACCCACACATCTCTGTCTTCCCTCTGATTCTCTTCCCTTGATCTTGCTTCCCAAACTCTGCTATTGAATTATTTTCTATATTTCAAGGAGAGAGTAAGAATATTTCAATATTATGATCAATTGAAATGGAGAATGAAAATTATATTACAGAAATAGATAGATAGATAGATAGATAGATAGATAGATAGATAGATATAGATATATGTATAAATAGAGAGATAAATATATAGATAGATAGATAAATCAGTAGGTAATCTTGTTAGCAAGTTCAACAGGGGGGAAAAAAAGGGTTTCAAAGCCATATTTAGAATATTTTGAAGTACTAATGAAGAATTTTACAGTGAATAGGGATTTTTGCAGGATAAGAAAAACACTGTAATTTAGAAGCTTAATGAAACTCCAAAATAAATATGACTGTTATATTTTATGAATTTTGTTTGGTTACATATGCCATCTTATATGAAAAATGTCAAATGTATGTATATTATTCCTATGGGATCTTCTCATCACTCTTTTCAATGGAAAATATAAAAATCTGATACCAAATCTTATTTGCATAATCATAACCTAATGTGGGAAAATATCCAGTTTTGGTATAAACATGCAAATTATTTCATATAAATGCAAAATATGTTTTCATCTACCGCCATACAATTAAAATAACATTTATAAATCTGTATATTCCAACCCTAATTTTGAAGACACTTTATTTTCTAGCATTTCTTGCCCTGTTAAAATTCTTCTGTACTATTTTAAAAGCAAGGTTTTGTATTTTATGCCACAGTTATTTCACAAAAATAATTTTACATAAAGCATCTCTTGATAAAATCACCAACCTTTTTAATGTACTAGTCACATAAATTCTCCTTCTCACTAATTAAACCTAGAGAAAAATAAATATACACTTTTCTATTAAGTTGGTTAATAAGTAGTTGGAACTTTTTGTTCTTTCAAATAATACTCAATTCAGTGCGCAAATTGTATTGCTACAAAAGCTCTAATATTACATAGGCATGACATATAGACATTTGACATATAATTTAAAAAAATAAAAGTTTTAAAACATTATCAATTTAAACTTACTAATATCAATCAAAGTTACTTTTTGATAATTAAGAAAATAGAAATTGTCTTCCTATTATTGCCAAGTGCCTTGGAAATGTTAATATAGATAATACAAGTCAATATTTACTACTATTTAATTCCATTGTATAAAATAACCCATGATTTACCAGTATTGGTTTGAACAGCTATATACCTTTCATTTATTTAGTAACCTTTTTCTTATAATTTTCTGCAAATCAACCAAAAAGTTTGTAAACACCTACTATATTGTATATTGTATATATTGTATTGTATAATTGCTCTAGAGCTCATAATGCCATTGGTGAAAAAAATATAAAGAAATTATTTGATTTAAATTTAATCAAAACAGTTAACTTGGAATTTTTTTTATTGTAAACTTTTCTAATTATTCTATACCGATACAAGTCATATGTTCATAGATTCATTAGTGGCAGAATGCCATTTACGATAATTTGAATATTTGAAAAATAATTTTGTTTAGTACAGCATCTATTACCATTTTCTTACTGTCTGACTATTTTAACAATGTTTTTCCTTACTATTAATTCATCATAAATGGAACAAAAACAAAATTCCTAAAATTTAGGTGAAAGGATACTGAAAACATTTGGCCAGTAGAGGTGAGATAAGTCATTTCAATGTTTATTACAATTTACATTATTATATTGTTCTTACTACACTACTCATTTTTCCATTTCCAATTACTAACCTTTTTGAGAATATTAATATATAATAGAAAACTTAATAAATAGAATCTGTGGGATTCAAAATACAATTATACAAATAGACATCCAATATCGGTTTTGTGATTTTGAATTAGTACCACAAAGAAAATTAGGTAACTCAAAGTGTCACATTAAGATAAATTGAAAATCTTGCACTACACCATAGAAATAAATTAAAAATAAAAAGTGACATGTGATTTGGTAAATCTTGTTAACATGCCTGTGTTGTGCTGTGAAGAAATTTTAAAAATGATTGCAGTGAGTGCACAGAATTTAGATTATTTTAGATTAGCCAACAAATAATTTGGGTCAGTATTAAATAATATAAATTGCTTTTTTTTTTTCAAAGTTCTCCCTATATGGATTGTTTATTCAGCTGGATTTTCCCACTATTTAAGCAAATCTCTGGAAGAAACCTCAATATTAACAAAAAACATTATTATTTTAAACCATTAAAATACTAACTAGTAATTGACAATGTAGCCTGAAAAAAAAAATCCGTGCAGATTTTAATGTTTAAAAAAGAAGTCAATATTTATGATAAAATAACCTGTGAAATGTAAATAACTAGACTAAAACCTACATTTATTCATTAATTATTTAATATGTGCAAAAACTGTGTCATATGTTTGCATACTAAGACAATAGAATATTACATAGAATCTGTAGTAAAATATATTAGGAGCTATTTTTATGTGGGAACAAGAATTTGAGGTTCTGTTCATGTAAGCATATACTTAAAGCTTACTCATAAAACTGAAACAGTCTAATAAAAACAAAACAAAACAAAACTCTTTTGTCTTTATGGTTAGCTATACCAAGTCAATCATTCTTGATAGAGTAGTAACCAAATTGAGAAAATTATTCTAAACTTTTTTCTTTCTTTTTAGAATTCTAAACTTTTGAAGTCTTTGGTTTATACCATCCTTTTATCAAATATATTCCTAACATTGCCTTAAAATCAACACGATTTATAAAAAATCACATTGTAATATACTATCCTCATTGTTTTTGATCTCTTCCACATTCAAATATATTTCATCTCCAGGGTACTGTTTTTTTAAAGTAGGCAGAAAAGGCCATTCTTTGCCTCATCACTTACATAGCCTTACTCACTGAATGGGCATTGCCTCAAGAAACCTGAGATATAGAAAAACCTCAACTTAAAAAGGCCAAAGTCTCCCACTACACTGGAGCCATCTCTAGTTGTCTTGACATATATCTTGCAAGACATCATCTTTCAAGAAACTGAAGAAGCCATCAATGAACTCCATGAGAAAAAAAATATCTCCAGAGCAAAATGGATTTACAAGCAAATTGTACCAAACATTAAAAAAAAACAAAACAAAACAAAAAAAAAAAAAAAAACTAATTCCAATATTATATACACAATTTGGAGGGGAAAAACCAACCAAACAAACAAACAAAACAAAACAAAACAAACAAAAAAAAAAAAAAAAAAAAAAAAAAAACAAGGGTAGAAGAAGTCCAAGAAATTTCTTATATGACACAGAGACACAGATATGGTACTGATAATCTGAAGCAGAAAGGTTCAAAATAGAAAAAGGAAATTGTAAACCAATTTTCTTAATAAATATTGGTGCAAGAGGCAGAGCCAAGATGGCGGAGAAGCCAGATAGAACTTTTTAAGTGCTAGCATTCCCTTTCTACCAACTATTTAATTCAGCCTCAAAAATAGGGCTTGACTGGTAAAACCCATGAAGATTGGAAGTATAGCAACTTACCAGCAGAAAAGAATCTGGAATATCGCCATAAAAGGTTTGACCTGAGGTGGTGGGAGTAGAACATTGCAGAGAAGGGATAGCAATGGGAGCAGGGTAGCCTCTGCAGTTGGAAGGTTTTCATAGAGTTCTCTGCCATAGCCTGACTGCTTTGCTTCAGTGGTAGAGTAGTGGAGGAGCAAAGAAGTTGGAGCCTATGGTACTGGGACTCTGAGGGACGCCAAAGCTTGAGAGGATCTGGCTGCACCCACCGAGGACCAGAAGTGACTCAGTGCAGCCCAAAACACATCTTTTCACAACATTCTGCACCTTGGGGCTCATGTTGAGGGGCAGTCAGACACAGCAGGGGCACAGCCAGGTAGCCTCTCAACTACACCGTGAGAGGTCTGGCCTATGTAGTGGAATTTCCCCAGCTTGACTGTACTCCCCAGGCAGAGTCACTTCCAGTGTGGTGAAAGATAGGACAACTGCTAATACTCAAAGCAGGTGTTTTTGGTGAAGGCACTGATACATTTGCTCCTTAACCTATAGCCCCAAGGTGGTTACTAATGCTCACAGCAGGGCTCCTCACAGGGCACTTACACAGCCTGGCCTATAATATCCAGGCATACTCCTGTCCTCATGGAGCTCTTCTCAGAGCCCTCCTGCAGCTCAGCCGTTCATTGCAGCCCACTGAGAGGACAGATATTGTTCATATACCCATCCTTGTTCTGCAGAGGAAGCTGATAATATCCTTGCCCTGAAGGCAGACCCTGAACTCTTTTTAAAAAATGCGTAAAAAAAATGAAGAAAATGATTTACAGTTTCTATGCAGAAAAATAGGGGGGTTCCAATCCTGAGGAGACTAACAGCAAACAGCCTCCAGACAATACACTAAATAACACTCTCCTAGAACAGACTATTAAAAATCTAAAAAGAGAATTAGAAGAAAAATGGGGAAAGGAAAGAGAAGCTATGCAAGAGAATAATAATATTCTGAAATGTGAATTAGAAAATGTAAACAACTTCCTGAAATGTGAATTGGAAAAGGTAAAGAATTCAAAGGAAGTGAAGGGAAACAAAATTAGGGAATTGGAAAAGGTAAATAAATCTCAGAAAAGTAAAATCTGTGAATTGAAAAAGATAAAGAATTCCCAAGAAAGTAGGATTTGTGAATTGGAAAAAGAAAATAACACTAAAAAACAAATTTAGTGAAATGGAAAAAAAAATTACATAGAGCAAAACAAGTCATTTCAAAACTCAAATGGACACATACAAAAAGAGAAATTTTTAAAAAAGCTAATGAAGAAAATAACTCATTAAAAATCAGAACTGAACAAATAGAAATGAATGACTCATTGAGACACCAAGAATCAGTCAAGCAAAACCAAAAAAATGAAAATCTGGAAAAAAATGTCAACTATCTACTTACCAAAATGACATACCTGGAAAATACATCTAGGAGAGTCAATCTGAGGATTATTGGACTTCCCAAAAATTATGATGAAAAAAGAGCCTAGATACTATTTTACAAGAAATCATCAAAAAAACTACCCAGAGGTAATAGTACCAGAGGTAAAATAGGCAATAATAAGAGTTACTTTGCCCAACTTTATGCTAATAAATTTGATAACCTAGGTGAAATGGATGACTACCTCCAAAAATATAGGCTTCCCAGATTAACAGAGGAGGAAGTAAATTGCTTAAATTGTCCAATTTCAGAAAAAGAAATAGAACAAACTATTAATCAACTCTTTAAGGAAAAATCCCAGGAATATAGCAGGTATATAGGAAAGTCTGCTTGTCCTGAGCGGACCAGGGACAGGGGTAGCTCTGTGGCTAGAATATCAGTGGAAATGACCATGCCATAGGCTGTTTGCTTTGCCTTGATCGTAAAGCAGCAGACCAGCACAGAGATTAGAGAGGGAGGTATGGGGTACTCTCAAAATGCCAGAACTGTATCCCCTCCAAACCGAAGTGACTCAGCATAGATCAGCACAACTGTGCAGCTGCACACTGAACCACGGCCACAGCAGCTGCAAATCTACACAACAGGGAGGTGCAGCCCGGTTCAGCCTTTAATCTGCACAGTGGGGGGCTCAGCATGGGGCAACAGAACCTCCATAGCAAGACTGTGCTTCTGGGGCAGAGACACTTCTGGTCTGAGCAGGGCTATTCAGCTGGTCAACTGCTAAAACCCACAGCCTTACAGTGGCTTTGGATTGGGTTAGTGACACATTCACTGCTCACACTCTTGCCTCAAGAAGTCATTAATCTGTACAGTGGCATTCTTAATAGGGCATCCCCACATCTGGGCTGTGCAGACCTGAGTCACTTCTGTTGGGGACCAATTTCCCAGAACAATCCCATACTGTCCACTTCTTGTAGCCATTTGGCAGGCCGTATATATACCTATCGCTGTTCTGCTGAGGAAGCTGGTAACCTCCTATCCCTGAAGGTAGACCCTACAGGCTTTAAAAAATGAATAAAAAAATTAAAAGGACGATTGATAGCTTCCATACAGAAAGAAAGCAGGTTTCAATCTCAAGGAGACTAATAGCAGACAGTCTCCAGACAATTGTTGGTCCTCAACACAAAAGGCTCTCCCAGAAGAGACTATTAAAAATCTTTTTTTTTTTTTTTTTTAATTTTTATTTATTTATTTATTTTAATTATAGCTTTTTATTGACAGAACAAAATCATGGGTAATTTTTACACCATTGTTCCTTGCACTCACTTCTGTTACAACTTTTCCCATCCCTCCCTCGACCCCCTCCCCTAAATGGCAGGTAGTCATATACATGTTAAACATGGTAAAGTATTTCCTAGATACAATATATGTATGCAGATCAGTACAGTTCTCTTGTTGCACAAGAAAAATTGGATTCAGAAGGTAAAATTAACAGTTTACACTCATTTTGCAGTGTTCTTTTTCTGGATGTAGCTGATTCTATCCATCATTGATCAATTGGAATTGGATTAGCTCTTCTCTATGTTGAAGATATTCACTTACATCAGCATACATCCTCATACAGTATCATTGTTGAAGTGTATAATGATCCCCTAGTTCTGCTCGTTTCACTCAGCATCAGTTGATGTAAGTCTCTCCAAGCCTCTCTGTATTCCTCCTGTTGGTCATTTATTACAGAACAATAATATTCCATAACATTCATATACCATAATTTACTCAACCATTCTCCAATTGATGGACATCCATTCATCTTCCAGCTTCTAGCCACTATGAAAAGGGCTGCCACAAACATTTTGGCACATACAGGTCCCTTTCCGTTCTTGAGTATTTCCTTGAGATATAAGCCCAGTAGTAGTATGGCTGGGTCAAAGGGTATGCACCTTTTGATAACTTTTTGGGCATAATTCCAGATTTCTCTCCAGAATGGTTGGATTCTTTCACAACTCCACAAACAATGCATCAGTGTCCCAGTTTTCTGACAGCCCCTCCAACATTCATTGTTATGTGTTCCTATCATCTTAGCCAATCTGACAGGTGTGTAATGATATCTCAGAGTTGTCTTAATTTGCATTTCTCTGATCAATAGTGATTTGGAACACTCTTTCATATGAGTGGAAATAGTTTTAATTTCATCATCTGAAAATTGTCTGTTCATATCCTTTGACCATTTATCAACTGGGGAATGGCTTGATTTCTTATAAATTAAAGTCAATTCTCTGTATATTTTGGAGATGAGGCCTTTATCAGAACCTTTAACTGTAAAATGTTTTCCCAATTTGTTACTTCCCTTCTAATCTTGTTTGCATTAGTTTTGTTTGTGCAGAAACTTTTTAATTTGGTTTAATCAAAATTTTCTATTTTGTGATCAATAATGGTCTCTAGTTCTCCCTTGGATACAAACTCCTTCCTCCTCCACAAGTCTGAGAGGTAAACCATCCCATGTTCCTCCAATTTATTTATGATTTCATTCTTTATGCTTAAATCTTGGACCCATTTTGATCTTATCTTAGTATGTGCTGTTAAATGTGGGTCCATGCCTAGTTTCTGCCATACTAATTTCCAGTTTTCCCAGCAGTTTTTGTCAAATAATGAATTCTTATGCCAAAAGTTGGGATCTTTGGGTTTGTCAAACACTAGATTGCTATTTTTATTCACTATCTTGCCCTGTGAACCTAACCTATGCCACTGATCAACTAGTCTATTTCTTAGCCAATACCAAATGGTTTTGGTGACTGTTGCTTTATAATACAGTTCTAGATCAGGTACAGCTAGACGACCTTCACTTAATTTTTTTTTTCATTACTTCCCTTGAAATTCTCGACCTTATATTCTTCCATATGAATTCTGTTGTTATTTTTTCTAGGTTATTAAAATAATTTCTTGGAAGTCTGATTGGTATAGCACTAAATAAATAGATTAGTTTGGGGAGTATTGTCATCTTTATTATATTCGCTCGGCCTATCCAAGAGCACTGAATGTCTTTCCAATTATTTAAATCTGACTTTATTTTTGTGGCAAGTGTTTTGTAATTTTGCTCATATAATTCCTGACTCTCCTTTGGTAGATATATTCCCAAATATTTTATACAATCGACCATTATTTTGAATGGAATTTCTCTTTGTATCTCTTGCTGTTGGATTGTGTTGGTAATATATGAAAATGCTGAGGATTTATGTGGATTTATTTTGTATCCTGCAACTTTGCTAAAATTATGAATTATTTCTAATAGCTTTTTAGCAGAGTCTTTGGGGTTCTCTAAGTATACAATCATGTCATCTGTGAAAAGTGATAATTTGATTTCCTCATTTCCTACTCTAATTCCTTGAATCTCTTTCTTGGATCTTATTGCCGAGGCTAGCGCTTCTAGTACTATATTGAATAGTAATGGTGATAGTGGGCAACCTTGTTTCACTCCTGATCTTACAGGGAAAGGTTCTAGTTTATCATATGATGTTTACTGAAGGTTTTAAATATATGCTCCTTATTATTTTAAGGAATAGTCCATTTATTCTTATACTCTCAAGAGTTTTTAGTAGGAATGGATGTTGGATTTTGTCAAATGCTTTTTCTGCATCTATTGAGATGATCATATGGTTTTTATTAATTTGATTATTAATATGGTCAATTATACTAATAGTTTTCCTAATATTAAACCAGCCCTGCATTCCTGGTATAAATCCTACTTGATCATAGTCTATTATCCTAGGGATGATTTTCTGAAGTCTATTTGCTAATATCTTATTCAAGATTTTAGCATCAATATTCATTAAGGGAATTTGTCTATAATTTTGTTTCTTTGTTTTCAACCTACCTGGTTTAGGTATCAGTACCATATCTGTGTCATAGAAGGAATTTGGTAGGACTCCTTCAATCCCTATTTTTTCAAATAGTTTACATAGCATTGGAGTTAGTTGTTCTTTAAATGTTTGGTAGAATTCATATGTAAATCCATCTGGTCCTGCGGACTATTTCTTAGGAAGTTGGTTAATAGCTTGCTCTATTTCTTTTTCGGAGATGGAACTATTTAGACTATTTATTTCTTCCTCTGTTAATCTGGGCAAGCTATATTTTTGAAGGTATTCTTCCATTTAATTTAAGTTAACAAATTTATTGGCATAAAGTTGAGCATAATATATCCTATTGTTCTAATTTCCTCTTCATTAGTGGTGAGTTCTCCCTTTTCATTTTCAAGACTAACAATTTGCTTTTTCTCTTTCCTTTTTTTAATGAGGTTTACTAAGGGTTTGTCTATTTTGTTGGTTTTTTCATAGAACCAACTCTTAGTTTTATTAATTAATTCAATAGTTTTTTTACTTTCAATTTTATTAATCTCACCTTTTTTTTTTTTTTTGAATTTCAAGTTTTGTGTTTGTCTGGGGGTTTTTAATTTGTTCTTTTTCTAGCAATTTTACTTGTAAGCCCAATTCGTTGGCCCTCTCTTTCTCTATTTTATGCAAGTAGGCCTGTAGAGATATAAAATTTCCCGTATTACTGCTTTGGCTGTATCCCACAATTTTGGTATGATGTCTCATTATTGTCATTTTCTTGGGTGAAGTTATTAATTATGTCTATGATTTGCTGTTTTACCCAATCATTCTTTAGTATAAGTTTATTTAGTTTCCAATTATTTTTTGGTCTATTTTCTCCTGGCTTTTTATTAAATGTAATTTTGGTTGCATTGTGGTCTGAAAAGGATGCATTTAATATTTCTGCCTTACTGCATTTGATTTTGAGGTTTTTATGCCCTAGCATATGATCAATTTTTGTATAGGTTCCATGAACTGCTGAGAAGAAAGTATACTCCTTTCTGTCTCCATTTAGCTTTTGCCAAAGATGTATCAGATCAAACTTTTCTAGTATTCTATTTACCTCTTTGACTTCTTTCTTATTTATTTTGTGGTTTGATTTATCTAATTCTGATAGTGCAAGGTTGAGATCTCCCGCTATTATAGTTTTGCTATCTATTTCCTCTTGCAGCTCTCTTAATTTCTCTTTTAAGAATTTAGATGCTGCACCACTTGGTGCATATATGTTTAATATTGATACTGCTTCATTATTGATGCTACCCTTTAGCAGGATATAATGCCCTTCCTTATCTCTTTTAATTAGATCAATTTTTGTTTTTGCTTGATCTGAGATGAGGATGGCTACTCCTGCTTTTTTGGTTTTGCCTGATGCATAATAGATTCTGCTCCACCCTTTTACTTTTAGTTTGAATGTATCACCCTGTTTCAGGTGTGTTTCCTGTAAACAACATATAGTAGGATTCTGACTTTTAATTCAATCTGCTAACTGCTTCCTCTTTATGAGGCAGTTTGCCCCATTCACATTTATGGTTAGAAGGACTAATTCTATATTGCTTGCCATCCTACTAACCCCTGCTTATGCTTTTCCCCTTTCCTTCCCTCTTACCCCCCTACCCAGTATTAAACTTGTGAACACCACTTGCTTTTCATAGCCCTCCCTTTTTAGGATCCCTCCCCCACCTTAAAGATCCTCCCCTTATTTTACCCCTTTTCCTTGAAATTCTGTGTTCCTTTCCCCTTAGCTTACTCCTTCCCTTTCACTTTTCAAAGAAGTGGAAGAAGTTTCACCAGAAATTGAATATGTCTATTGATACACACTATGTTCATCACCCTCTTTTCTTTCTCTCACATATAATAGGTTACCTTTTTCATGAGATGTAGTACCACCACTTTACACTTTTTTTATGATATAATTTCCTTTCCACCTCTAGTTTCTAAGACAATTGTACATATGTTCTTTACATATTTTTTTGGCAGAAGTATAGTTCTCAAGATTTCTTTTTACCTTTTTAGAAATCTCTTGAGTTCTGTATTTGAAGATCAAACATTTTATGTAGGTCTGGTTTTTTCATCAAGAATAGATGGAATTCATTTATTTCATTAAATGTTCATCTTCTTCCCTGGAAAATGATGCTCATTCTTGCTGGGTAAGTTATTCTTGGCTGCATACCAAGTTCCTTAGCCTTTCACAATATCATATTCCAGGCCCTTCGTTCTTTTTATGTAGATGCTGCTAGATCCTGGGTTATCCTTATTGTGGCTCCTCCATATCTGAATTGATTTTTTCTAGCAGCTTCCAATATTTTTTCCTTTCTCTGATGGTTCTTGAACTTGTCCATTATATTTCTTGGCGTTTTAATTTTAGGGTCCCTTTCAGTAGGTGATAGATGAATTTTTTCAATGTCTATTTTACCCTCTGTTTCTAAAACGTCTGGGCAGTTCTCTTTGATAATTTCCTCAAAAATAGTGTCCAAGCTCCTTTTTTCCTCAAATTTTTCAGGGATTACGATAATTCTCAAATTGTCTCTCCTGGATGTTTTCCAGGTCTGTTGTCTTTCCAGTAAGGTACTTGACATTCTTTTCAATTGTATCATTTCTATGGTTTTGCTTGACTACCTCTTGGTTTCTCCTTGAGTCATTCATTTCTACTTGTTCGAGTCTAATTTTCAATGATGTATTTTCTTCACTCACTTTTTTAATATCTTTTTGTAATTGTCCAATTTTTTTTTTAAATTTTCTATGGAGTTTTTTTTTTTTTTTTCATTTTATCCATTTTATTTTTTAGAGAGCTGATTTCTTTATCCAGCTCACTAATCCTGTTTTCCTTGGAGTTGTTTGCCTTTTCTAATTCACTGATTTTATTTCTCAATGATTTGTTTTCTTTATCCACTCTGTCTTTAAATGCGTGGAATGACTTCTCCAGGCTCTCTTGCCAAGCTTCCCTTTCCTTTTCCCATTTCTCTTCTAGCTCTCTTGTGAGAGCCTTTTTGATATCTTCTATGAGATTCTTTTGTATTGAGGAGCAGCTCATATCCCCCTTAGGGGATTCCTCTGGGGACAGTCTGTTTTTAGTCTCCTCAGTTTTTGAGGAGCTCTCTCTCCACACAGAAGCTGTCAATGGTTAGAGCCCTTTTGAATTTTTTGTTCATTTTGTCAAGAGCAGAATGGAAGAAAACAAACTGACAAGAGAAACAATTGGTCTGTTTTGGGGGGGATGGAGCTGGATGGTGTTAATGGGCTTCCTCTACAGACTGAGGGTAGGGCAGCAGAGAGCCACTAACAGAACAGCGATGGCTGCGCTGAGTCTGCACTCTGAGTTTCTGAGAACCATTCCTGGTATAAATCCTACTTGATCATAGTGTATTATCCTGGGGATGATTTTCTGAAGTCTTTTTGCTAATAACTTATTTAAGATTTTAGCATCAATATTCATTAAGGAAATTGGTCTATAATTTTCTTTCTCAGTTTTCGATCGACCTGGTTTAGGTATCAGTACCATGTCTGTGTCATAAAAGGAGTTTTGTAGGACTCCTTCATCCCCGATTTTTTCAAATAGTTTATATAGCATTGGGGCTAGTTGTTCTTTAACTGTTTGGTAGAATTCACATGTAAATCCATCTGGTCCTGGGTATTTTTTCCTGGGGAGTTAATTAATAGCTTGTTCTATTTCTTTTTCTGAAATGGGACTATTTAAGCAATTTATCTCCTCCTCTGTTAATCTAGGAAGCCTATATTTTTGGAGGAAGTCATCCATTTCACTTAAGTTATCAAATTTATTGGCATTTAGTTGGGCAAAGTAACTCATTGTTTCTCTAATTTCCTCTTCATTGGTGGAAAGATCCCCCTTTTCATTTGTAAGACTAACAATTTGATTTTCCTCTTTCTTTTTTCTTATCAGATTTACCAAAGATTTATCCATTTTATTGGCTTTTTCATTAAACCAACTCTTGGTTTTATTTATTAATTCAATAGTTTTTTTTGCTTTCAATATTATTGATTTCTCCTTTTAATTTTTGTATTTCAGGTTTAATTTTTGGTTGGGGGTCGGCCTGGAATCTGATATACTGAAAGGGAAAAGAACTTGGAATGCAACCACAAATAAACTACATAGATAAGTTGAGCATTTTCTTCCACAGAAGAAGATGGACATTTAATGAAACAGATATATTTCATTTGTTTCTGAGGAAAAAAACAAACAAACAGATCTAAACAAAAAGTTTGATCTCCAACCAAGAGAAGCAGAAAAAGGTAAAAGGAACTCTTGAAATCTACATTTCTGTTGTGGGTATACATAAAGTCCACATTTATAATTTGATTTTTACTGATATAACATAAAAAAGGGAAATAAAAATGGCAGGTGATAGTATCAGAACAATGGAAAAGGGGAGATAAAAAGAAGGAAACTACATCCTACGAAGAGGCAAAGAAAACCTGTCATATCTTAGGGAAATTAGAGAGGAGGAGGAACATTCTGTGAATCTTACTCTCATCAGAGTTGGCTCAAAGAGAAAATAATTGACATATTTGTTTTACAGAGAATTCTCTCTCACCTCATTAAAAAGTGGGAGAGAAAAAGGGAAAAGGAAAAGAGTAATAAGGGCAAGGTACAAAAAAGGGGGGAAGGGATCTAAAGGGAGAAGGGAGGGATACTAAAGAGGGAGGGCTGTGTGATGCAAGCAGGGCCCAAAAGTGTAATACTTGGGAAGGGATTCAGGGGGAGCAAGGGAAAAAGAAATCATAATCTGGTTATATTATGGTGGCAGAAAATACAGAATTAGTAATTTTAACTGTAAATGTGAATGGGATGAACTCTCCCCTTAAGCAGAGGCGGATAGCAGACTGGATCAAAAGTCAGAACCCTACAGTATGTTGTTTACAGGAAACATATTTAAAGCAGGGAGATACATACAGAGTAAAGGTAAAAGGTGGGAGCAGAATCTATTATGTTTCAGGTGAAGTAAAAAAAAAAAAAAAGCAGGGGTAGCCATCCTTATCTCAGATCAAGCAAAAGCAGAAATTGATCTAATTAAAAGAGATAAGGAAGGAAACTGTATCCTGCTAAAGGGTAGCATAGACAATGAAGCCATATCAATACTAAACATATATGCACCAAGTGCTGTAGCATCTAACTTCCTAAAGGAAAGTTAAGAGAGTTGCAAGAAGAAATAGACAGCAAAAGTATAATAGTGGGAAATCTCAACCTTGTACTCTCAGAATTAGATAAATAAAACCACAAAACAAATAAGAAAAATTAAAGAGGTAAATAGAACATTAGAAAAAGTAGGTATGATCTTTGGAGAAAACTGAATGGTGATAGAAAGGAGTATACTTTCTTCTCAGCAGTTCATGGAAGCTATGTAAAAATTGACCATATATTAGAACACAAAATCTCAAAATTAAATGCAGGTTCAATATCAGAAAAACTATCAGCATAATTTACTACAACACTAAGAAAACTAAGTGAAATATAATTATTTCAATAGATATAGAAAACATTTTTGGTGTTTTTTTTTATACAATGCATTATTAATTTCTAATAAAAAGCATTGTAAAACATTGGAATAAATGAACTTTTCCTTAAAGTGGCAAATAGTATTTATCTAAAATTATCAACAAGCATTGTATTTGATGGGGATAAGGTGGTCAATTTCTCAATGTGATCAAGCATGAAATAATGGTGATCACTATCACCATTATCATTCAATATTGTACTAGAAATGTTAGTTTTAACAATAACAGAAGAAAAATAAATTCAAGAAAGTAGAATATGCAAGAAAGAAACAAAAATATATTTCTTTAAAGATGATGATATAGAGAATCCTAAAGATTTAATTAAAAATACTGCAAAATAATTCACTTTTGTGACCTTGCAAAATATAAATTCAATCTATACAAATAATCAGCATGTCTGTATAGTATCAACAAAGTCTAATAACAATAGATAGAGAAATTGCATTAAAATGCATATAATATAAAACATCTTGGAGTCTATATGCTAAGAAAAACCTAGGAATTATATAACATTATACAAATACCATTACAAAACACGTTTCACACAAAAATAATTTCAGATATGAATAACTGGAGAAAGTCCAATCACTCATGGACAGGCTGTTCTATATAATAAAATGTCAATTCTACTCAAATCAATTTACTTATTCAGTGTCATACTAATTGAACTAACTGAAATTATTTCATAGATCTATAAAAAAATAACAAAATTGATCTGGAAAAATAAAAGGTCAAGAATAACAAGGAAGAAAAGAAAAAATGCAAAGGAAGGTTGCATTACTAAATCAAATATAAAACTATATTTTACAAAGTGGCCATCATCAAAACTATTGACACTGGCTAAGATAAATGGAATACATTATGTGTACAAGACATGGTGGTAAATGAATATATAGTCTACTATTTGATAAAGCCAAAGATTCCAGCTGCTGAGATAAAAACCCTCCATTTGGAAAAAATAAAATTGCTGGGAAAACAAAAAAAAAAAAAAAATTAGTAAGGCAGAAATAAGTTGTGGACCTACATCAGACACCCTCTCCCAATGAAGATCAAAAATGAGTATATACAATAAGCAAATTGGGAAAGCAAAGTATTGTTTACTTGCCAGATCTATGGAGAAGGGAAAAAATCTATGACCCAGCAAGAGATAAAGATTATGAAGAAATGCAATATGATTAATTTTTATTTTAACAAAATAAAGTTTTTGCACAATCATATCGAATGAAAACAAGATTAGAAGAAAACAGAAAACCAGGTAATAATTTTTATAGCCAGTGTTTCTGATAAAGGTTTCATTTCTCAAATGTATAGAAAACTGAGTCAAATTTATAAGAATACAAATCTTTCCAAAATTGATAAATGGTCAAAAAAGATGAATATACAATTTTAGGATATAGAAATTAAAGTTTTCTGTAATCAAAGACAATTGCCTGAATCATTATTGAGTAGAGAAATTTAAATTCAAACAGTGTTGAAGTATCACTTCATATTCATCAGATTTCTTATTAAGACATATAAGAAAAAAATAAAATATGTTGGAGAAGATTTGTGAACTTGGAGCACTAATGTGTTGTTGGCGGAGTTGGGGACTAATTCAACCATTCTGGAAAGCAACTGGGAATTATGTCCAAATGGATACCAGGATACCAGTCCAGCCTATAGCCCCAGGCAGGATATACTAGTACAGGCCTAGTCCAGACCACACTATCAGCAAAGTGGGACTTCTAAATCTAGTAGTGCTGGAGGTTTCTGGACCTCTCAACCCAAATACACCCAAGAGGATTTGGAAGGTCAGCAGAAAAAGTCTGTGGAAGCAAGGTAGAGTCCCAGCATGCAATTATAGTGCTGCCCAAATGAGCATAGCCCTTCCTCAGGCATCAGCCTCAGTCCCAGCATAAGACCCAGAGATAGGAGGAGGTGAACTGTGAATCAGCAAGAGTGCTGAAGGCTTCTGGAGAAGCATAAAGTAATAATCAGGAAAGTGATAAAATAATGATCTTAATAAGTTTATCTGTTTATATTCCCACACGGAGGATAATTCTTTTTTTTTTTTTCTTTTATTAGAGTTTACTTTTCAAAACAAATGCATAGATAATTCTTTGATTTTAACCCTAGCCAAACTTTGTGTTCCAATTTCCCCCCTTTCCCCACCCCATCTGCTAGATGGCAAGTAGTCCAATGTATATGTTAAACATGGTAGAAATATGTTAAATCCAATATATGCATTCATATTCATACAATGATCTTGCTGCATAAGAACAATCAAATCAAACTGGAAAAAATGAGAAAGAAAATAAAATGCAAGCAAACAACAAAAAAACAACAGTGAAAATCCTATGTTGTGATCTACACTCAATTCCCACAGTTCTCTCTCTGGGTGTAGATGGCTCTCATCATTATTGAACAATTGGAACTGCTCTGAATAATTTCATTGTTGAGAAGAGCTATATCCATCAGAATCGATCATTGTATAGTCTTGTTGTTGCCATGTACAATGGTCTCCTGGTTCTGTTCATTTCACTTAGCATCGGTTCATATAAGTCTCTTCAGGCCTCTCTAAAATCATCCTGTTTATTGATTCTAACAGAATAATAATATTCTATGACATTCATATACCATAACTTTTTCAACCATTCTCCAGCTGATGGACATATACTTAGTAACCAGTTTCTTGCAAATACTAAAAGGGCTGCCACAAACATTTTGCACATGTGAATCTCTTTTCCTCTTTTGAAATCTCTTTGGGATATAGGCCAGGTAGATACACTGCTAGATCAAATGATATGCACATTTTCATAGTTTTAAATTGCTCTCCCAAATAGTTGGATTAGTTTACAAATTCATCACCAATGTATTAGTGTCCCAGTTTCCCCACATCCCTTATAACCTAGTCATTTTTTTTTCCCTTTCATTGTAGGCAATCTGAGTGGTGAGTAGTGGTATCTCAGAGTTGTCTTAATTTGCATTTCTAAGATCAATAATGATTTAGAGCACCTTTTGATATGACTAAAAATAGTTTCTATTTCTTCATCTGAAAATTGTCTATTCATATCCTTTGACCATTTATCAATTGGATAATGGTCTAAATATTTATAAATTTGAATCAATTTTCTATATATTTTAGAATTGAAACCTTTATGAGAACTCTTGAATGTAAAAATGTTTTCCTAGTTTATTGCTTCCATTCTAATCCTACCTGCATTAGTTTTGATTGTGTAAAAAAACAAAACAAAACAAAACAAAACAAAACAAAAAACTTTTTAGGGGCAGCTAGGTACTAAAACACTTAGAGAACCAGCCCTGAAGTCAGGAGGATCTGAGTTCAAATCTGACCTTAGGCACTTTACACCTTCTAGCTGTGTGACCACTTAATCCCCAAAATCCCCCCCCAAATTTTTAATTTAATATGATCAAAATCATATATTTGTAATCAATAATGATCTCCAACTTTTTCTTTGGTCCCCAATTCCTTTCTAGGGGAGGATGATTCTTGTAACTTATTTAGAACTTTCTCATTATTATGGCAGTGAGAAGGAATAGATATATAGACAGAGGGCACAGATGTGAGTTGAATATGATGGGATAATATCTTTTAAAAAAAGATGACGTTGGATCAGGTAAATGGTACAATGGATAAAGTACTCCTGGAGTCAGGGGACCTGAATTCAAATTTGCCATTAGAGACTTAAAACTTACTAGTTGTGTGATCCTGGGCAAGTCACTTAACCCCAATTCAATCTCTCTCTCTCTCTCTCTCTCTCTCTCTCTCTCTCTCTCTCTCTCTCTCTCTCTCTCTCTCTCTCACACACACACACACACACACACACACACACACACACACACATACACATGATGAAATTAAAAGATTAATTGGTGAGTGGGGAATGTACTGGAAGAAAGGAAAATGTAACAAGCTATTTATGGTAAGCAAAACTAGTCTTCACCTGGATAAGTCTTTATATATAGTTTACACATATACATATATACCTATACATATATGTGTGCATGTAACTATTTAAATGCCTCATCTCCTTATTTTATGCATTAATAAAGATTTATGTATTAGTATAACAAAAAGTATTTTTTTTTTAAATCAGTAATTGCATTTAAGGATAATTAGTTACCTTTATAATACTATGTGCTTATTTTGTGCACTTATTTACTTTTTTTCAGAAAAGTCATTAGTACTCAGAAATCTGCAAGAGTCTCAAAAATTTGACCTCTTTCCAGAGGAATAGAAACACTTTTGACTTTACTGAATACTAGAGTCACATGGTCAGATACTTGTATAAGGACAATTACTTTGGCAGCATTGTGTTCAATGGACTCAAGTAGTGAGACACATAAATCAGGGAGAGCAATTAGGTAGTGGTTGGAATAAACCTAGTGGGGTTATAAGGGTCTGAACTAAGATGTTAGATGTTTTAGTAAAGATTAAGAGTCACATGTTACTATAAATAACAGGATTTATAAATGATTGGGTATGTGAAGTGAGGCAAAAAGAGGAGTCCAAGATAATGCTGAAGTTATGAATCTGGGATATTGGAGAGATTGTAATGCCTTTGACAGAAATAAGTAAGTTTTGGGTATGGAAAAGGGATTGGAGGCAAAGACAACCACAGAAAATAGAGTTTAAAATGCCTTCAGGATATCTATTGTTGTTCTTTGTTCTCAAAATGACATTAGGAAGGTGATGTGATGTCATACAAGTGAATTGGATTTAAATGAGAGAGGGCTTTGCAAAGTGACCTGCCTCACTTTTCTCTCCAGAGTTATCTGGGTCCAGTGACAGCATATGCATCAAAACTACTGGGGGTGGTCCTAGATCAAATGGGAGACCACCATGTTTTTAAGATAAGGTCTTCAACAAGTCTCAGTTTGACTGAGACTACCCCCTTTCAGTGATTAAGATTAGATAGCAATTCAGACAATGAAATTTAAAAATCTAACTAAAAAAAATTCAGGATTTTTGACCAAAGGAGAAATAATTTCTTGGAAATTACTAGTGGGAAGCAGGCCCAGTGTAATCAGTATCTACATCAAGTTTCTGGAAAAAATGTTTCATGGCTATTTTTCTTGCTATAGTATTTCATGAATGGTTTATTTTAAACTACCTGCAACTTCTAGTTAACTAATTAAGGAGAACCTGTTATTATGAGCATACTGAGCTGTGTTTTGGGATGGGTACAGTCTTATAGCATTCCTTGAATCTAAGGGATCTTTTCTCTGGGGGATGTGCTTGTAATAAAACATTTTTTAGAAATATAATCCTAAAAGTATCATAAATTATTAGATACAGCATTATATATTAGTGAATTTAATGTTACTAAATACTAAAATTAGAGAATCAATGAATTAGCAAACTGAAAAAAAGAGAGCCTATTCTTTCCACAAAAGAAAAAAAAACTCAAAAATAATTCTAACATTTTTGTACTGCTTTAAGACCTGCAAAATGCTTTGTAGAGTTATATCAGTTGATTTTCTTAGAAACAGTGTGGAAGAGGTGCATTATTATCCCCATTTGAGTTGAAAATGGTAAGGGGATTACTCAAGTTCAAGATAGCTAGTAAGTGTCAGAAGCAGAAATTAAACATTTTTTTTAAAACATTTTTTAATTACTTTGACACACATATTCTATTCATTAACCCAACTAGCTACATATCTTAAAATTAAAGGCAAAACAGATAAATGAAAAACAGAAAAAAGATTATAGACATTATGAACAAAAAAGGGCTATAAAATTGTAAATATCTTTTGACCTAACAATACCAATAATAGGTACGAATTCAAAAAATATTTTTTTAAAGGAAAAGGTCCTGTATGTAGAAAAAATATATCAACTCTCTTTTCAGAGAAAATAATTGGAAATTCAAGGGATCCTCTTCAATTGGTTAATGGCCAATTAAATTATGGCATGTGATTATGATGAAACATAATTATTTTGTGGGAAAATTAAGCAGGATGTTCTAAGAAAAATCTGGGAAGTTCTCCAGGAACTCAAAGAAAATTAAATGTAATGGCAAAAACTAGGCATGGACCCACATTTAACACCACATACTAAGATAAGATCAAAATGGATCCAAGATTTAGGCATAAAAAACAAAATCATAAATAAATTGGAGGAACATGGGATGGTTTACCTTTCAGACTTGTGGAGGAGGAAGGAGTTTGTGTCTAAGGGAGAATTACAGACCATTATTGATCACAAAATAGAAAATTTTGATTAAACCAAATTAAAAAGTTTCTGCACAAACAAAACTAATGCAAACAAGATTAGAAGGGAAGTAACAAATTGGGAAAACATTTTACAGTTAAAGGTTCTGATAAAGGCCTCATCTCCAAAATATACAGAGAACTGACTTTAATTTATAAGAAATCAAGCCATTCTCCAATTGATAAATGGTCAAAGGATATGAACAGACAATTTTCAGATGATGAAATTAAAACTATTTCCACTCATATGAAAGAGTGTTCCAAATCACTACTGATCAGAGAAATGCAAATTAAGACAACTCTGAGATATCACTACACACCTGTCAGATTGGCTAAGATGACAGGAACAAATAACGATGAATGCTGGAGGGGCTGTCAGAAAACTGGGACACTGATGCATTGTTTGTGGAGTTGTGAAAGAATCCAACCATTCTGGAGAGCAATCTGGAATTATGCCCAAAAAGTTATCAAAAGGCGCATACCCTTTGACCCAGCAGTGCTACTACTGGACTTATATCCCAAGGAAATACTCAAGAACGGAAAGGGACCTGTATGTGCCAAAATGTTTGTGGCAGCCCTTTTCATAGTGGCTAGAAGCTGGAAGATGAATGGATGTCCATCAATTGGAGAATGGTTGAGTAAATTATGGTATATGAATGTTATGGAATATTATTGTTCTGTAATAAATGACCAACAGGAGGAATACAGAGAGGCTTGGAGAGACTTACATCAACTGATGCTGAGTGAAACGAGCAGAACTAGGGGATCATTATACACTTCAATAATGATACTGTATGAGGATGTATTCTGATGGAAGTGGATATCTTCAACATAGAGAAGAGCTAATCCAATTCCAATTGATCAATGATGGACAGAATCAGCTACATCCAGAAAAGGAACACTGGGAAATGAGTGTAAACTGTGAGCATTGTTTTTTTGTTTGTTTTTTTGTTTTGTTTTGTTTTTCTTCCCAGATTATTTTTAGCTTCCGAATACAATTCTTCCTTTGCAACAACAACAACAAAATTCGGTTCTGCACATATATATTGTACCTAGGATATACTATAAGATATTTAATATGTATGGGAATGCCTGCCATCTAGGGAAGGGGGTGGAGGAAAGGAGGAGAAAATTTCGGAACAGAAGGGAGTACAAGGGATAATGTTGTAAAAAAAATTACCTATGCATATGTACTATCAAAGAAAATGTTACAATTATAAAAATTAATTAAAAAAAGAAAAAAAAGAAAATGAAATTTATTGTCTACAAATTAATAGTAATGTGGGGATATGATCAGCTGTGTATGACTGGTATTCTCAGCAATATAATGATTCACAACTACCTGAAGGACTTAGGACAGAAAAAATGCTATCTGTACCCAGAAAAAGAATCAATTGTATCTGAATACAGATGGAATCATACTTTATTTTTCTTATTATGAGGAGGTTTTTTCCCCCCTCCCCCCCAGGGAGGAGGAGATCATTGTCTTCTTTCACAGCATGACTTTTATAGAAATATTTTTAATTATCTTCAAAACTAAAAATTGATTCTTTGAAAAGATGAGCAGATGATAAAAAACTATCTAATCTAGAAAGCAAACTAGAAAAAGAAGAAAGCTAGAAGAAGATGAAGAAGGAAGAAGAAGAAGGAGAAGGAAAAAGAAGAAGAGAGGAGAAAAGAGGAAAATGGACATTTTATTGAAATCAATCAAAGTTATTTCTGAAAAATCATGGTTTGGTAGAATAAGAAATAAATTCCTACTAAGTCAAATACATCTATGAGTTTAATTATTTGCATTTAATTAAAAATTTCTTAAATGAAAAGTATTTATTAGATGCTTATCAGGCATGGTACTAAGCATTAGTAATACAAATGTGAAATTGAAACACTTCCTAACTTTCAGGATGTTACATGCTGGTCTGTCAAACAATATCTATAGGGGAGTAGGCTTCACAAAAATATACTATAAGGAGAAATCACTGATTTAGAAAAGCCTTAGCACAGATGATTTAATATACCCTTTCCATTCTATCATTTCCTGGACAAAAGCTGGAGCAGTAAGAATATCACCTTGATGATGGTCTAGAAGACAAAAAGGTGGTTGGGATGGATATCCAGATGGGATATGAAACATGGTTTGAACTGGGATATGTACTTCTTCACCACCCCTATATCTCAGTTTCAATTGGAATGGAGAGTAGGGGAATAAAAGTAATAAGCATTTATTAAGCTGGTACTATGTTCCAAGCATTGTGGTAAGTAGTTTTACAAATATTTCATTTGAACCAAAGTTCCAAACCATATTTGCAGAACTTAATATTGTATAAGAAGATTTGCATATTGTTTACCAGAAGAATATATACTAATATAGCAAATTGAGCAATTGTTATCCATTTTATTTTCATTTATCATAACTAGTGTTTATTTATTTTGACAAGTTTATTAAATGACAAATTATCTAGGGACTATTTCTCCAGTAATTACTACCCTTGTACTATCTTTGCCTTGTAAAGATTCATTTAGTGGAATATTTAATGTTTTTTTTTTTAATTATAGTCTCATCTTTCATTAATTCAAGAACTTAAACTACTTAAAGAAAAAATCCATATTCAACATGAATTATTGGAAAACCATGATACATTTGGGGATGGTGGACATTTGTAGAGATCATGTCTATAAAATGAAAAGAAAACTGAATGAAGGTACCTTTCATAACTCTGGGTAAGAGGATAATTCGTACCTAAATAAGGGATTGAGGACATCACAATGGATAAACTAGACAATTTCAATTACATGTAATTAATGTGTTTCTGCATGAACAAAATTAATGGAGCATGAATTTAATGGGAAAGTTGTACACTGGTGATTTAGCAAAGGAAGTCTTTAGTATCCAATGTCTCTGAGAAAGATCTTATTAGAATATAGCTTATATGGGGCTTCAATGCCAACTGGCAATTTGAATTTTCCCATAGTGCACTCCATCCCTCCCTTCTTTCTGTCTGTCTCTTTGTCTCTCTCTGTCTCTTTGTGTCTCTCTCTGTCTCTCATTCTGTGACTCTGTTTCTCTCTCTAACTTTCTCTCTAGGCTGATACTGACTTTCATACCCTGACTGCAATCAAATTGATAGGTTGAAATTATTTCCTAACCATATATAAATTATTCTAAATCTTAGGACCTTGGGAATTATAATTTCAGATTAACCATTTCCATTAATACTATTATGAGTCCTCTCCAGTGCAACAAATTAACCACTAAAGTTAAATTTAAACCATTTTTTGAAAATGCAAGCAAATAAGAGGCAAGATGGCAAAGATTAGACACATGTTTATCTGAGCTCCTTTTAGTGTCTCTTAGATCAACACCACATCAAGCCTCTGAACAGCTTTTGGAGTAACAGAACCAAAAAAGATAAAGAATGTAACAAATTTCCAGTGGAAGATACTCTGGAGGAATGTCAGAAAAGGTCTGTATCAATCAGGTGGTGAGGGGGAGGAACTGAACACAGAAATAGTGGAGGGAGCTGGGGCAAGGAGCCAGCATTGTGGCATCCTCCACAGGGAATCTCCTGGGGAAGCTCCTAGGCTATGTTGTTGTAATTACAAGCCAGTAAAACAGCACATTAGCTGTGAAATATCCAAAGAAAATTCAAAATAGTGAGCCTCTGAATGCCCAAAAATGCAGGACCCAGAACCAGAAATCAGTCAGCAGCACTGGGTATAGTGCAATCTAAAGTGGCTGTCACACCTTTACCTTAATAGCAGAGCTCATTTTTTTTAAATGAGCAAAAATTCAAAAGAGCTCTGATGATAGAAAGCTTTTGTGGAGAGAGACAAGAATACACTTCAAAGATTGATGATCCTAAAGGCATATTGTCTCCAGATAAAGCCAAAATGGTGATGAGCAGATACCTATTTCAAAATGTTCTCTTGGAAGAAGTCAAGAAAGATCCTAAAAGGGAGTTAGAAAAAATGAGTAAAGAAAATAAGATGTTTGGAAATGGATATGGAAAAGGAAAAATAGAACTTATCTGAACAAAATTCCTTAAAAATTGATTTGAGGAAAAGAAAAAGGCATATAATTCCTTAAAAATTAAATTTGAAAAAGAAATCAATTTGCTGAAAAACTGAATTTGCAAAATGGAAAAAAAATCCAATGAACAAAACATCTTATTTAAAAGTTCAATTGGCAAAATGAAAAAAAATAAATAAATAAAAAGCTAATTGAAGAAAATAATTCACTAAAATTAGATTTGAACAAATGGAAGTAAATAACTCAATGAAAAGTCAAAAATAAGTCAAACAAAACCAAAAACATGATAAAATAGAAAAAAATATATAGAAGTTGGAAAAACAATTGATCTGGAAATAGATCTAGCAGAGATGATTTTAAAATTATTGGAATTCCTGAAAACTATGATGAGAAAAAGAGTGTAGACATCATGTTTCAGAAATCATCAAGGAAAACCGCCATGATATCCTAGAACCACAGAGTAAAATAGCCATCAAAATAATTAATTGACCACCTGCTAAAGAGACCTCAAAATAAAAACTGCAAAGAACTTTATAGCTAAATTTTAGAATTATTACATCAAGAAGAAAATACTGCAAGTACACAGAAGAAAAGAATTCAAATATCAAGGACTCACAAATCAGGATTACCCAGGACCTAGCATGGAATTAAATATTCTAAAAGTAAAATGAACATATTGCAGCCAAGAATCATCTATCCAGAAAAAAAAACCCTGAGTATTATTTCATTCATTTCAGATGAAAAGAGCAAAGTTAAATAGAAAATTTGATCGCCAAATACAGAAAATAAAAGCATAACAAGGTAAAAAGTAAAGAAAAAATAAATAAATTTGTTTTAAAAGTTAAAAAGTTGGGGGCTGGAGCCAAGATGGCAGAAAAGACACACTTTTCTTTCTGACCTCCCACAACCCTCAGACTAATTAGCAAATCCATCCTCTGAATTAGTTCTGAACTGGTAGAATCCATAAATATTAGGAGTGAAACAAATTACAAGCAGAAAATAATTTCAAGGATTGCCAGAAAATATCTGTTTCTTTCTTTTTTTTTTTTTAATTTTTATTTTATTTTATAATTATAACATTTTTTTGACAGTACATATGCATGGGTAATTTTTTACAACATTATCCCTTGCACTTACTTCTATTCAGATTTTTTCCCTTCCTCCCCCAACCCCCTCCCCCAGATGGCAAGCAGTCTTATATATGTTAAATATATAACAGTATATTCTAGATACAATATATGTGTGTAGAACCGAATTTTTTGTTGCACAGGAAGAATTGGATTCAGAAGGTAAAAATAACAGTTTACATTCATTTCCCAGTGTTACTTTTCTGGATGTAGCTGGTTCTGTCCATCATTAATCAATTGGAATTGGATTAGCTCTTCTCTATGTTGAAGAAATCCACTTCCATCAGCATACATCCTCGTACAGTATCATTGTTGAAGTGTATAATGATCTTCTGGTTCTGCTCGTTTCACTCAGCATCAGTTGATGTAAGTCTCTCCAAGCCTCTCTGTATTCCTCCTGTTGGTCATTTATTATAGAACAATAATATTCCATAACATTCATATACCATAATTTACTCAACCATTCTCCAATTGATGGACATCCATTCATCTTCCAGCTTCTAGCCACTATGAAAAGGGCTGCCACGAATATTTTGGCACATACAGGACCCTTTCCCTTCTTTAGTAGTTCCTTGGGGTATAAGCCCAGTAGTAGTATGAGTGGGTCAAAGGGTATGCACCTTTTGATAACTTTTTGGGCATAATTCCAGATTTCTCTCCAGAATGGTTGGATTCTTTCACAACTCCACCAACAATGCATCAGTGTCTCAGTTTTCCCACAGCCCCTTCAACATTCATCGTTATTTGTTCCTGTCATCTTAGCCAATCTGACAGGTGTGTAATGATACCTCAGAGTTGTCTTAATTTGCATTTCTCTGATCAATAGTGATTTGGAACACTCTTTCATATGAGTGGAAATAGTTTTAATTTCATCATCTGAAAATTGTCTGTTCATATCCTTTGACCATTTATCAATTGGAGAATGGCTTGATTTCTTATAAATTAAAGTCAATTCTCTGTATATTTTGGAGATGAGGCCTTTATCAGAACCTTTAACTGTAAAAAATTTTTCCCAATTTGTTACTTCCCTTCTAATCTTGTTTGCATTAGTTTTGTTTGTGCAGAAACTTTTTAATTTGGTGTAATCAAAATGTTCTATTTTGTGATCAATAATGGTCTCTAGTTCTCCCTTGGACACAAACTCCTTCCTCCTCCACAAGTCTGAGAGGTAAACCATCCCATGTTCCTCCAATTTATTTATGATTTCGTTCTTTATGCCTAAATCTTGGACCCATTTTGATCTTATCTTAGTATGTGGTGTTAAATGTGGGTCCATGCCTAGTTTCTGCCATACTAATTTCCAGTTTTCCCAGCAGTTTTTGTCAAATAATGAATTCTTATCCCAAAATTTGGGATCTTTGGGTTTGTCAAAGATTAGATTGCTATTTTTATTCACTATCTTGCCCTGTGAACCTAACCTATGCCACTGATCAACTAGTCTATTTCTTAGCCAATACCAAATGGTTTTGGTGACTGTTGCTTTATAATATAGCTTTAAATCAGGTACACTTAGACCACCTTCCTCTGACTTTTTTTTCATTAGTTCCCTTGCAATTCTCGACCTTTTATTCTTCCATATGAATTTTGTTGTTATTTTTTCTAGGTCATTAAAATAGTTTCTTGGGAGTCTGATTGGTATAGCACTAAATAAATAGATTGGTTTGGGGAGTATTGTCATCTTTATTATATTCGCTCGGCCTATCCAAGAACACTGAATGTCTTTCCAATTACTTAAATCTGACTTTATTTTTGTGGCAAGTGTTTTGTAATTTTGCTCATATAATTCCTGACTCTCCTTTGGTAGATATATTCCCAAATATTTTATACTATCGACTGTTATTTTGAATGGAATTTCTCTTTGTATCTCTTGCTGTTGGGTTGTGTTGGTAATGTATAAAAATCCTGAGGATTTATGTGGATTTATTTTGTATCCTGCAACTTTACTAAAATTATGAATTATTTCTAATAGCTTTTTAGCAGAGTCTTTGGGGTTCTCTAAGTATACCATCATGTCATCTGCAAAAAGTGACAATTTGATTTCTTCATTTCCTACTCTAATTCCTTGGATCTCTTTCTCGGCTCTTATTGCCCAGGCTAGAGTTTCTAGTACTATATTGAATAGTAATGGTGATAGTGGGCAACCTTGTTTCACTCCTGATCTTACAGGGAAAGGTTCTAGTTTATCACCATTACATATGATGTTTACTGAAGGTTTTAAATATATGCTCCTTATTATTTTAAGGAATAGTCCATTTATTGCTATACTCTCAAGCGTTTTTAGTAGGAATGGATGTTGGATTTTATCAAATGCCTTTTCTGCATCTATTGAGATGATCATATGGTTTTTATTAATTTGATTATTAATATGGTCAATTATACTAATAGTTTTCCTAATATTAAACCAGCCCTGCATTCCTGGTATAAATCCCACTTGGTCATAGTGTATTATCCTGGGGATGATTTTCTGAAGTCTATTTGCTAATATCTTATTTAAGATTTTAGCATCAATATTCATTAAGGAAATTGGTCTATAGTTTTCTTTCTCAGTTTTTGATCTACCTGGTTTAGGTATCAGTACCATGTCTGTGTCATAGAAGGAATTTGGTAGGACTCCTTCAATCCCTATTTTTTCAAATAGTTTACATAGCATTGGAGTTAGTTGTTCTTTAAATGTTTGGTAGAATTCACCTGTAAATCCATCTGGTCCTGGGGACTTCTTCTTAGGAAGTTGGTTAATAGCTTGGTCTATTTCTTTTTCTGAGATGGGACTACTTAGACTACTTACTTCTTCCTCTGTTAATCTGGGCAAGCTATATTTTTGAAGGTATTCTTCCATTTCATTTAAGTTATCGAATTTATCAGCGTAAAGTTGAGCAAAGTAGCTCCTAACTATTGTTCTAATTTCCTCTTCATTAGTGGTGAGTTCACCCTTTTCATTTTCAAGACTATCAATTTGCTTTTTCTCTTTCCTTTTTTTAATCAGATTTACTAAGGGTTTGTCTATTTTGTTGGTTTTTTCATAAAACCAACTCTTAGTTTTATTAATTAATTCAATAGTTTTTTTACTTTCAATTTTATTAATCTCACCTTTTATTTTTAGAATTTCAAGTTTTGTATTTGTCTGCGGGTTTTTAATTTGTTCCTTTTCTAGCAATTTTAGTTGTAAGCCCAATTCGTTGGCCCTCTCTTTCTCTATTTTATGCAAGTAGGCATGTAGAGATATAAAACTTCCCCTTATTACTGCTTTGGCTGTATCCCACACATTTTGGTATGATGTCTCATTATTGTCATTTTCTTGGGTGAAGATATTAATTATGTCTATGATTTGCTGTTTTACCCAATCATTCTTTAGTATAAGATTATTTAGTTTCCAATTATTGTTTGGTCTATTTTCCCCTGGCTTTTTATTAAATGTTATTTTGATTGTATTATGGTCTGAAAAGGATGCATTTACAATTTCTGCCTTATTGCATTTGATTTTGAGGTTTTTATGCCCTAGTATATGATCAATTTTTGTATAGGTTCCATGAACTGCTGAGAAGAAAGTATATTCCTTTCTGTCTCCATTTAGCTTTTGCCAAAGATGTATCAGATCAAACTTTTCTAGTATTCTATTTACCTCTTTGACTTCTTTCTTATTTATTTTGTGGTTTGATTTATCTAATTCTGAGAGTGCAAGGTTGAGATCTCCCGCTATTATAGTTTTGCTATCTATTTCCTCTTGCAGCTCTCTTAATTTCTCTTTTAAGAATTTAGATGCTGCACCACTTGGTGCATACATGTTTAATATTGATACTGCTTCATTATTGATGCTTCCCTTTAGCAGGATATAATGCTCTTCCTTATCTCTTTTAATTAGATCAATTTTTGTTTTTGCTTGATCTGAGATGAGGATGGCTACTCCTGCTTTTTTGGTTTTGCCTGAAGCATAATAGATTCTGCTCCACCCTTTTACTTTTAGTTTGAATGTCTCATCCTGTTTCAGGTGTGTTTCCTGTAAACAACATATAGTAGGATTCTGACTTTTAATCCAGTCTGCTAACTGCTTCCTCTTTATGAGGCAGTTTGCCCCATTCACATTTATGGTTAGAAGGACTAATTCTATATTGCTTGCCATCCTATTAACCCCTGCTTATGCTTTTCCCCTTTCCTTCCCTTTTACCCTCCTATCCAGTATTAAACTGGTGAACACCACTTGCTTTTCACAGCCCTCCCTTTTTAGGATCCCTCCCCCACCTTAAAGGTCCTCCCCTTATTTTACCCCTTTTCCTCGAAATTACTGTATTCCCTTCCCATTAGCTTACTCCTTCCCTTTCACTTTTCAATGAAGTGGAAGAAGTTTCACCATAAATAGAATATGTCTATTGATACACGTTATGTTCATCTCCCTCCTTTCTTTCTCTCAGATATAATAGGTTACCTTTGCCTCTTCATGAGATGTAGTACCACCACTTTACACTTTTTTATGATATAATCTCCTTTCCACCACTAGTTTCTAAGACAAATTGTACATATGTTCTTTACATAATTTTTTGACAGAAGTATAGTTCTCAAGATTTCTTTTTACCTTTTTAGAAATCTCTTGAGTTCTGTATTTGAAGATCAAACCTTTTATGTAGGTCTGTTTTTTTCATCAAAAATAGATGGAATTCATTTATTTCGTTAAATGTCCATCTTCTTCCCTGGAAAACGATGCTCATTCTTGCTGGGTAAGTTATTCTTGGCTGCACACCAAGTTCCTTAGCCTTTCGGAATATCATGTTCCAGGCCCTGCGTTCTTTTAATGTGGACGCTGCTAGTTCCTGGGTTATCCTTACTGTGGATCCTCCATATCTGAATTGTTTTTTTCTAGCAGCTTCTAATATCTTTTCCTTTGTCTGATGGTTCTTGAACTTGGCCACTATATTTCTTGGCGTTTTGATTTTAGGGTCCCTTTCAGTAGGTGATCGATGAATTTTTTCAATGTCTATTTTACCCTCTGTTTCCAAAATGTCTGGGCATTTCTCTTTGATAATTTCCTTGAAAATGGTGTCCAAGCTCTCTTTTTCCTCCCATTTTTCAGGGAGTCCGATTATTCTCAAATTGTCTCTCCTGGATCTGTTTTCCAGGTCTGTTGTCTTTCTGGTAAGGTACTTGACAGTCTTTTCAATTGTTTCATTTCTCTGGTTTTGCTGGACTCCCTCTTGGTTTCTCCTTGAGTCATTCATTTCCACTTGTTCCAGTCTAATTTTCAATGATGTATTTTCTTCACTCACTTTTTTTATATCTCTTTGTAATTGTCCAATTGAGTTTTTATCTTCTATGGAATTTTTTTTCCATATTATCCATTTTATTTTTTAGAGAGCTGATTTCTTTTTCCAGCTCACTAATCCTGTTTTCCTTGGAGTTGTTTACCTTTTCCAGCTCACTAATCCTGTTTTCCTTGGAGTTGTTTACCTTTTCCAGCTCACTAATCTTGTTTCTCAATGATTTGATTTCTTTATCCACTCTGTCTTTGAATGCATGGGATGACTTCTCCAGGCTCTCTTGCCAAGCTTCCCTTTCCTTTTCCCATTTCTCTTCCAGCTCTCTTGTGAGAGCCTTTTTGATTTCCTCTATGAGGTTCTTTTGTATTGAGGAGCAGCTTATATCCCTCCCAGGGGATACATCTGGGGACAGTCTGTTCCTAGTCTCCTCAGCATTTGAAATCTGCTCCCTCTCCACACAGAAGCTGTCAATGGTTAGAGCCCTTTTTAATTTTTTGTTCATTTTGTCAGAGTAGGAATCAAAGAAAACAAACTGACAAGAGAAATAATTGATCTGTTATGTGGGGGATGGGGCTGGATGGTATTAATGGGCTTCCTCTACAGACTGGGGGTGGGGCAGCAGAGAGCCACTAACAGAACAGCAATAACTGTACTGAGTCTGCGCTCTGAGGCTCCGAGAACGCACCGAGTCAGTCCAGGTGGGGGTTGGGGGTGGCCGGGTTCTGAGAGACGCTGGCTTTCTGGGGTTTTAATCTTCACCTCCGGTGTTTACAACCTCTCCGCCGCTCCTGGCTTGCTGCCAAGACGGAGCATCCACACTGGGGCAAAAGCACTTTCACAGAAACGGCTGAGATCACACCCCTCCCCCTCCGGTCTGAGCTGTGTGAGCTGCCTCTCTTGCTCTGGCTGCCTGCCCTCAGTCTGTGTCCAGTCTGATTGACCCTCCCCCGAGGAAACACAGACCTTTTCTGGCGACTTTCAAGGGTGTCTTCTCTTGGTGATAATTTGTGGATTTCTTTCTGGGTCAAGCATTAAGTCAGAGGCTTGTCATGAAGTAAGTTCTGAGAGAAAACGAGGAGCTCAAGCAGCTGTCTGCCTCCACGCCGCCATCTTGGCCGGAAGTCAGAAAAGATCTGTTTCAATTGGAAATGGAGGGAGGCAGGCCAAGCACAATCAGGCTGAACACAGATGGCAGCACAAACAATGCAGAGCCAGGGTGGTGTCCACAGGGTGGTGCAGACTCTGTGGGGTGGAGCAGCCTCTGCATGGGGAAGAATATATAGGGAGGAATTTGCAGCAGTGTTGGCTATTCGGCCCTGGTTGCAAGTCAGTAGAACAGTAGAGAAATTATGAAAGATCCAACAAAAATACAAAAGTTAAATAATAAACTCCAAAATATCAGAATCTCATAGGACTTGGCCACGCCCACCCAACATCTGTAGAGAGTCAAAAGACTCAGCACAGCCTGTACTACTTGTAGAGAAAGTTTGGAAAACCTCCCTCGCCCAAAAAACAGACCTTAACCTTTTCCAAAATGAGTAAAAAAGCAAAGAGAACTCTGAATATAAACAATTTTGATGTTGAAAAAGAACAGATTTCAAACCCTGAGTAGACTAAAAGCAAATTGTCTCCAGATGAAACTCTGAAAGGTGATATAACTTGGTCCCCATCACACAAGGTTCTCCAAGAAGAAATTTTTTAAAAGGATCTTAAAAGAGAGGTAAATAAAAAAAAAATGGGAAAAGGATATGAAAACTTTACAAGAGGGTTTGGAAAAGACATATAACTCATTAAAAGATAGATTTAATAAAGTGGAAAAAGAAAACAACTCCCAGAAAAAAATAGAATTTGTGAAAGAGAAAAAGAAAATAACTCCTTAACAACAGAATTTGTGAAATAGAAAAAAAAATCACAAAAACAACTCATTTAAAAATTCACTTGAACACATACAAAAAGAAGTAAAAAACAGTTAATGAAAGAAATAATTCACTAAAATTCAAAATGGAATTGATTTGATTCATCTTATAGTTGAAGAGAGCCATGTCCATCAGAATTGATCATCATATAGTATTTTGTTGAAATATTTTGTTGAAATCTCTTCATCCTACTCATTTCACTCAGCATCAGTTCATGTAAGTCTCTCTTGTCCTTACTGAAATCATCCTGCTGGTCATTTCTTACAGAACAAGAATATTCCATAACATTCATATACTAAAATTTATTCAGCCATTCTCCAATTGATGGGCATCCACGTAGTTTCCAGTTTTTGTCCACTACAAAGAGGGCTACCATAAACATTTTTGAACATACAGGTCCCTTTCCCTTCTTTAAAATTAATTTGGAGTATAAGCCCAGTTGAAACAATACAGGATCAAAGGATATGCCCAGTTTGATAATTTCTTGAGCATAGTTCCAAATTTCTCTCCAGAATGGTTGGATGGATATACAATCCCATCAATAAGGTATCAGTGTCCCAGTTTTCCCACATCCCCTCCAAAATTCAGCATTATCTTTTCCTGTCATCCTAGCCAATCTGACAGTTATATAGTGGTATCTCAGCATTGTCTTAATTTGCATTTCTTTGAGTAATAATGACTTGGATCATCTTTTCATATGGCTAGAAATAGTTTCAATTTCTTCATTTGAAAATTGTCTGTTCATATCCTTTGACCATATATCAACTGGAGAATGGCTTGATTTCTTACAGAATTAATTCTTTATATATTTTGAAAATGAGGCCTTTATCAGAAACATTGATTGTAAAAAATATATTTTTTCAGTTTAGTATTACTTCTAATATTGTCTGCATTAATTTTGTTTCTACCTAAGCTTTTCAATTTGATATACTCAAAGTTCCCTAGTTTGTGATCAGTAATGATCTCTAGTTCTTCTTTTGTCATAAATTCCTTGTTCCTCCACAGGTCTGAGAGGTAAACTATCCTATGTTCTTCTAATTTATTTATAAGCTCATTCATTATGTCTAGATCATGAACCCATTTTGAACTTATTTTGGCATATTGGATTAAGTGTGGGTCAATGCCTAGTTTCTGCCATACTAATTTCCACTTTTCCCAACAGTTTTTGACAAATAGTAAATTCTTATCCCAAAATATGGGGTCTTTGGGTTTGTCAAACACTAGATTATTAAAATTATTGACTTTTTTGTCTTTGAACCTAACCTGTTCCACAAATCAACTAGTCAAATTCTTCGCCAATAGCAAATGGCTTTGGTGACCAATGCTTTGTAATATAGTTTTAGATCTGGTACATCTAGGCCACCTTCATTTGACTATTTTTTTCCATTAGGTCACTTTAAAGTCTTGACCTTTTATTTTTATAGATGAATTATGTTGTTACTTTTTTTCTAGGTTATTAAATTTTTTTTTGTTTGTTTTTTTTTGGGGGGGGAGTCTGATTGCTATAGAACTAAATAAATTAATTAGTTTAGGTAGTATTGCCATCTTTATTATATTTACTCATCCTATCAAAGAGCACTTAATATTTTTCTAATTGGTTAAATCTGACTTTACTTATGTGGACATTTTTTTTTTTTTTTTTGTAATTTTGTACATATAATTACTGACTTTCGTTTGGTAGATAGATTTCCAAATATTTTATACTTTTGGCAGTTATTTTAAATGGAATTTCTCTTTGTAACTTTAACTGTTGGGTTTTGATAGTGATATATAAGAGTGCTGATGACCTTTGTGGGGTTTTTTTGTATCCTGTGATTGTGCTAAACTTGTGGATTATTTCTAATAGCTTTTTTAGTAGAATCTCTAGGTTTCCTTAAGCATCATATCATTTGCAAAGAGTGATAATTTGGTTTCCTCCTTACTTACTCTAATTATTTTTAATCTCTTTCTCAACTCTTATTGCTGAAGATAGCATTTCTAATATAATATTGAATAGTAATGGTGATAGTGGGCAACCTTGTTGCACTCCTGATATTATTGGGAATGGTTCCAGTTTATCCCCATTACATATGGTGCTTACTGATGGTTTTAAATAGATGCTACTGATCATTTTAAGGAAAAGTCCTCTTATTCCTATACTCTCAAGTGTTCTTAATAGAAATGGATGTTGGATTTTATCAAATGTTTTTTCTGCATCTATTGAGATGATCATATGGTGTTTGTAAATTTGGTAATTGATACAGTCAATTATGCTTATAGTTTGTTTTTGTTTTATTTCTTTTTTTTTTTTTTTTTTTTTTTTTTTTTTTTTTTAATATTTAGCCAGCCCTGCTTTCCTGGTATAAATCCTACTTGGTTGTGGTATATTATCCTGGGGATGATTTACTGTAATCTTTTTGTAAATATTTTATTTAAGACTTTAGCAACAATATTCATTAGGGAGATTGGTCAATAATTTTCTTTCTCTGTTTTCAAACTACTTGTTTTAGCCATCAGTACCATGTCTGTGTCATAAAAAGAATTTGGTGGATTCCTTCATTCCCTATTTTTTCAAATAGTTTATATAGCATTGGGGCTAATTGTACTTTAAATGTTTAGTAGAATTCATGTGTAAATCCCTCTGATCCTGGGGATTTTTTCTTAGGGAGTTGATTTATAGCTTGTTCTATTTATTTTTCTAAAATTGGACTATTTAAGCAATTTACTTCCTCCTCTGTTAATCAGTGGCTGCCCTGGAGCTAGTGGCTGACCAGTGAAACTGTTGCTGCCCCAAGCAGAATCCTGCTGTGTTTGGAGCAGTAAAATCCCTCACTGGAAGCATTTCTGCCTCCAAAGCACAGCAGCATGGAAGTTCTCTTGCCCTGGGCAGAGCCCTCTTGCTATGCAGATTTGTGACTGACACTGACATAGCCTCTTTGTTGTGCAGATTAAAGGCTACCCAAGAAGTGTGACTGCCCCAGGCAAAAGCAGAATGCAGTTGCATAGCTGTGCTGTTGTATGTGCTGAATCACTTCCAGGTCAAGCACAAGCAAACATTGATCTAATTAAAAGAGATAAGGATGGAAACTCTATCTTGCTAAAGGGTAGCAGAGATAATGAAGGAAGATTAGTACTGAACACATATGTACCAAGTGGTCAATCATCTAAATTCCTAACAGAGAAGTTAAGAGAGTTACAAAATGAAATAGACAGCAAAACTATAATAGTGGGAGATCTCAAACTTTCTCTCTCAGAATTAGATAAATCAAACCACAAAATAAATAAGAAAGAGATTAAAGAGGCAAATAGAATATTAGAAAAGTTAGGTATGACAGACTTTTGGATAAAATTTAAAGGAGAAATAAAGGAGTACAATTTCTTCTTAGCATTTCATGAAACCTATGCAAAAAATGAAGAATTTGACTAGTTGATTTGTGGAACAGGTTAGGTTCAAAGACAAAAAAGTCAATAATTTTAATAATCTAGTGTTTGACGAACCCAAAGACCCCATATTTTGGGATAAGAATTTACTATTTGTCAAAAACTGTTGGGAAAAGTGGAAATTAGTATGGCAGAAACTAAGCATTGACCCACACTTAACACAATATGCCAAAATAAGTTCAAAATGGGTTCATGATCTAGACATAATGAATGAGCTTATAAATAAATTAGAAGAACATAGGATTGTTTACCTCTCAGACCTGTGGAAGAGCAAGGAATTTATGACCAAATATAAAAATCAAATACAGAAAGACAAAAATGGTAAAAAGCATTTTTTTTTTTCAGATCACAATGCAATAAAAATTACTCTTAATAAAAGGCCAGGTGAAAATAGACCAAAAATAATTGGAAACTAAATAATCTCATTCTAAATAATGAATGTATGAAACAGCAAATCATACACACAGTAATAATTTCATCCAAGAGAATGGCAATAATGAGACAACACATCAAAATATATGGGATGCAGCCAAAATGATAATAAGGGGAAATTTCATATCTCTAGATGCTTACTTGAATAAAATAGAGAAAGATAGGATCAATAAATCAGGCTTGCAACTGAAAACAAAACAAAACAAAACAAACAAACAAACAAAAAAAAAAAGAAAAACAACAAATTAACATTCCCCCAATCAAATACCAAACATTAAAAGTAAAAAGTAATTGAATTAATAAAGAAACTAAGAATTGGTTTTATAAAAAAATACAAAAAACAAAATATATACACCTTTAGTTAATTTGATTAGAAAAATGAAAGAAGAAAATCAAATCGTTAGTCTCAAAAGTGAAAAGAGAGAACTTTCCACCACTGAAGAAGAAATTAGTGCAATAATTATGAATTATTTTACACAACCTTATGACATTATATTTCATAACCTAAGCAAAATGGAGAAATATCTATAAAATATAGATTGCCCAGATTAATAGAAGAGGAAATAAATTACTTAAATAATCCCATTTTAGAAAAAGAAATAGAACAAGCTATTAATCAACTTCTTAAGAAAAAATCTCTCAGACCAAATGGATTTACATGTGAATTCTACCAAAGAGCAATAACTTTAATACTATATAAACTATTTAAAAAATTAGGGAATGAAGCACTTCTAGCAAATTCCTTTTATGGCACAGACATGATACAGATACCTAAACCAGGTAGGATGAAAACAGAGAAAGTAAATAATAGACCAAACTCCCTAATGAACATTGATGCAAAAATTTAAATAAAATATTAACAAAGATTACAGAAAATCAGCTCCAGGATAATACAGCATAATCAGGTAGCATTTATAACAGCAATGTAGGGCCAGTTCAAATTTAGAAAACTGATTGGCTTAATTGACTTTATCAATAACTAAATTAACAAAAAACATTTGATTATATCAATAGATGCATAAAAATATTTGATAAAATTCAATACTTTTTCCTATTAAAAACACTTTCAAGCATATGAATAAACAGACTCTTCCTTAAAATAGTAAGTATCAGATATTTAAAACTATCAGCAAGGATCATATGTAATGGGGATAAACTGGAATCATTCCCAGTGAGATCAGGGATAAAACAAGTTTGTCCATGATCACCATTGCTATTCAATATTGTATTAGAAATACTAGCTATAGCAATAACAGAAGGGAAAGAGGTTAAAAGAATTAGAGTAGGTCATGAGAAAACCAAAGTACCACTCATTGCAAATGATATGATGGTACACTAAGAGAACCCTAGAGAATCAACTAGGAAAAAAAAAAAAAAAACTATTAGAAATAATCCACTTTAGCAAAGTTGCAGGATATAAAATAAATCCACATAAATCATCAGGATTTTTATACATCACTAATAAAACCCAACAGGAAGAGCAATAAAGAAAAATTCCACTTAAAATAACTAAAAATAATATTAAATCTCTGGGAATCTATCTGCTCAGGAAAAGTCAGGAACTATGTGAGCAAAACTACAAAACACTTTCCTTTTTTAAAATTAAATTTAATTTTTTAATATAATTTTTAAAATGTTTTAAAATTTTTATTTATTTATTTACATGCTAATTATTCATTTATTCATTTATTTATTTATTTATTTATTTATTATAACATTATCCCTTGTATTCATTTTTCCAAATTTTCCCCTCCCTCCCTCTACTACCTCCCCTAGATAACAGGCAATCCCATACATTTTACATGTGTTACAGTATAACCTAGATACAATATGTGCGTAAATCCAATTTTCTTGTACATTAAGTATTAGATTCTGAAGGTATAAGTAACCTGGGTAGATAAACAGTAGTGCTAACAGTTTACATTCACTTCTCTGTTTTCCTTCTCTGGGTGTAGTTGTTTCTGTCCATCATTCATCAACTGGAAGTGAGTTGGATCTTCTTTATGTTGAAGATATCCGATTCCATCAGAATATATTTTCATACAGCATTGTTGTTGAAGTGTATAGTGATCTTCTGGTTCTGTTCATTTCACTCAGCGTCAGTTTATGTAAGTCTCTCCAAACCTCTCTGTATTTGTCCTGCTTGTCATTTCATACAGAGCAATAATATTCCATAACCTTCACATACCATAATTACCCAACCATTCTCCAATTGATGGGCATCCATTCAATTTCCAGTTTCTAGCCACTATGAAAAGAGCTGCCACAAACATTTTGGCATATACAGGTCCCTTTCCTCTCTTTAGTATTTCTTTGGGATATAAGCCCAGTAGTAACAATGATGGGTCAAAGGGTATGCATATTTTGATAACTTTTTGGGCATAGTTCCAAATTGCTCTCCAGAATGGCTGGATTCTTTCACAGCTCCACCAACAATGCATCAGTGTCCCAGTTTTCCCACATCCCCTCCAACATTCATCATTATTTGTTCCTGTCACCTTAGCCAATCAAGTGTATAGTGGTATCTCAGAGTTGTCTTAATTTGCATTTCTCTGATCAGTAGTGATTTGGAACACTTTTTTTTTAAATTCATTTTTCCAAATTATTCCTTTCCTCCCTCCACTCCCTCCCCCCGATGACAGATAATCCCATACATTTTACATGTGTTATAATATAACCTAGATACAATATATGTGTGTAAATACCATTTTCTTGTTGCACATTAATTATTAGCTTCCGAAGGTATAAGTAACCTGGGTAGATAGACAGTAGTGCTAACAGTTTACATTCACTTCTCTGTTTTCCTTCTCTGGGTGTAGTTGTTTCTGTCCATCATTCATCAACTGGAAGTGAGTTGGATCTTCTTTATGTTGAAGATTTCCTCTTCCATCAGAATACATCCTCATACAGTATTGTTGTTGAAGTGTATAGTGATCTTCTGGTTCTGCTCATTTCACTCAGCAACAGTTGATGTAAGTCTCTCCAAGCCTCTCTGTATTCCTCCTGCTGGTCATTTCTTACAGAGCAATAATATTCCATAACCTTCATATACAACAATTTACCCAACCATTCTCCAATTGATGGACATCCATTCAACTTCCAGTTTCTAGCTACAACAAAAAGAGCTGCCACAAACATTTTGGCACATACTGGTCCCTTTCTGCTCTTTAGTATTTCTTTGGGATATAATCCTAATAACAGCAATGCTGGGTCAAAGGGTATGCACAGTTTGATAACTTTTTGGGCATAGCTCCAAATTGCTCTCCAGAATGGCTTGATTCTTTCACAACTCCACCAACAATGCATCAGTGTCCCAGTTTTCCCACATCCCCTCCAACATTCATCATTATTTGTTCCTGTCATCTTAGCCAATCAGGTGTATAGTGGTATCTCAGAGTTGTGTTAATTTGCATTTCTCTGATCAGTAGTGATTTGGAACACTCTTTCATATGAGTGGATGTAATTTCAATTTCATCATCTGAGAATTGTCTGTTCATATCTTTGACTATTTATCAATTGGAGAATGGTTTGATTTCTTATAAATTAGGGTCAGTTCTCTATATATTTTAGAAATGAGACTTTATCAGAACCTTTAACTGTAAAAATATTTTCCCAATTTGTTACTTCCCTTCTAATCTTGTTTGCATTAGTATTGTTTGTACAGAAACCTTTTTGTTTGATGTAATCAAAATCTTCTATTTTGTGATCGATAATGATCTCTAGTTCTCCTCTGGTCATAAATTCCTTCCTCCGCCAAAGGTGTGAGAGATAGACTATCCTCTGTTCCTCTAATCTATTTATGATCTCATTCTTTAGGCCTAAATCTTGGACCCATTTTGATCTTATCTTGGTATATGGTGTTAAGTGTGGATCCATATCTAATTTCTGCCATACTAATTTCCAGTTTTCCCAACAGTTATTTTCAAATAATGAATTATTATCCCTAATGTTGGTATCCTTAGGTTTGTCAAACACTAGATTGCTATAGACATACCCTTTCTTGTCCTTTGTACCTAATCTGTTCCACTGATTGATTAGTCTTTTTCTTAGCCAATACCAAATGGTTTTGGTGACTGCTGCTATATATTATAGCTTTAGATCAGGTACACCAGACCACCTTCATCTGACTTTTTTTTTTCATTAGTTCCCTTGCAATTCTCGACCTTTTATTCTTCCATATGAATTTTGTTGTTATTTTTCCTAGGTCATTAAAATATTTTCTTGGAAGTCTGATTGGTATAGCACTAAATAAATAGATTAGTTTGGGGAGTATTGTCATCTTTATTATATTAGCTTGGCCTATCCAAGAGCACTGAATGTCTTTCCAATTATTTAAATCTGACTTTATTTTTGTGGCAAGTGTTTTATAATTTTGCTCATATAATTCCTGACTTTTCTTTGGTATATGGATTCCCAAATATTTTATATTCTCAACATTTGTTTTTAATGGAATTTCTCTTTGTATCTCTTGCTGTTGTATTTTGTTGGTAATGTATAAAAATGCTGAGGATTTATGTGGATTTATTTTGTACCCAGCAACTTTGCTAAAGTTGTGAATTATTTCTAATAACTTTTTATTGGAATCTCTGGGGTTTTCTAAGTATACCATCATATCATCTGCAAAGAGTGTAGAAAACACTTTCCACACAAAAAAAGTCAAATCTAAAAAATGGGGAAAATATCAAGTGGTCTTGAATAGATTGAGGGAATATAATAAAGATAACAGTCTTAGCTAAACTAATCTACTAATCTGCTTATTAAGTATTATACCAATCAAACTCCCAATAAATTATTTTACTGACCTAGAAATAATAATAACAATATTCATCTGGAAGAACAAAAGGTCAAGAATTTCAAGGGAATTAATTTAAAAAAAAACATACAAAGATGGACTAGTCATACCAGATCTAAAACCATATTATAAAGCAGCAGTCCTTAAAAAACATTGTCACTGGTTAAGAAAAAGAGTAGTCAATCCATTTAATAGATTAGGTTCACGGAACAAAATAGTCAATGACTATAGCAATCTAATATTTGACAGACACAAGGACCCCAGCTTTTGTGATAAAAATTCATTATTTGCCAAAAACTGCTGGGAAAATTGGACACTAGTATGGCAGAAACTAGGCATTGACCCACACCTAACACCATATGCCAAGATAAGGTCAAAATGGATTCATGATCTAGACATAAAGAATTATATTACAAACAAATTAGTAGAACATAGGATAGTTTACCCTCAGATATATCGAGGAGGAAGGAATTTGTGACCAAATAAAAATTAGTGATCATTATTGATCTCAAAATAGATCATTTTGATTATACTAAGGTCAAACAAAACTAATGCAGAGAAAAGCAGAATGGAAGTAATGAATTGGGAAGACATTTTTCCATTCAAAGTTTCTGAGAAAGACCTCATTTCTAAAATATAGTGCGAATTAATTCAACTTTATAAGAATTCAAACCATCCTCCAATTGGTGAATGGTCAAAGGATATGAACACTCAATTTTCAGATGAAGAAATTGAAAGTATGTCTAGTAATATGAAAAGATGCTCCAAATCACTATTGATCAGAGAAATGGAAATTAAAGACAATTCTGAGATATCACTACACACCTGTCAGATTGGCTAAGGTGATAGGAAACAAAAATGATGAATATTGGAGGGAATGTGTGAAAATTGGGACACTAATACATTGTTAGAGGAACTGTAAATGTATCCAACCATTCTGGAGAGCAATTTGGAACTATGCTGAAAAAGCTATTAAACTGTGCATACACTTTGACTCTGCTTATATCCTAAAGAGATCTTAAAGGAGGGAAATGGACCCACATGTGCAAATATGTTTATGGCAGCCCTTTTTTGTAATGGCAAGAAGTGGAAACTGAATGGATGCCCATCAATAGGAGAACAGCTGAATAAGTTATAATCTATAAATGTTATGGAATATTATGGTTCTGTAAGAAACTAGTAGTAGGATGATTTCAGAGAGGCCAGGAGGGACTTACATGAACTGATGCTAAGTGAAATGATAAACCAGGGGATCATTATACACTAAACCAACAAGACTATTTTATGATCAATTCTGATTGATGTGGCTCTCTTCAATAATGAAATAATTCAAATCAATTCTAATTGTTCAGTGATGAAGAGAACCATCTACACCCAATAGAGAACCATGGGACCTTAGTGTGGATCACAGCATAGCATTCACATACTTTCTGTTGTTTGCTTGCATTTGGCTTTCTTTCTTAGTTTTTTTTTCCTTATTGATCCAATTTTCCTTCTGCAATATGTATACATATATTGGATTTAACATATATTTTAACACATTTAATGTGTATTAGACAACCTGTCATATAGGGGAAGGGATGGGGGTGTAACATGCCCTCCTGGCAGTTACAATTACTAGTCTGCCCTAGGCCCAACAGAGTACCTTTAACCACTGACCTTTGCAGTGTCAGCTCTACCCGGCTCGTCTCCTCTGAGGCCTTCAAAGGTCTCTGGCCACAATCTCTTGAATCTATAGTTTAATAACCTATAGCACGCTCAATAACAGCCACGTGTATTCTTAAAAGCCTTTATTATACCTACTCACATAATGCCCTGACTTGATGCCCTGACTTGTTGGTTCCCTAGTGAACACCTGGTCAGAAGTCTCACGTGTTCACTATCAAACTCCTTACCTCTCTCGACTATCCATCTGATTGGCTCAGGGAGCAAGGTTAAAGAGAGCAACCGCTGTCTGCAGTGGGCTTATATAGGGCCTGTGATGTCACACATACAGCCAATCAGCGAGAGAGTCGTCACCCATTACAAAGCTATCTTAATGTGGCCAAGATCCCACCTACAGGGCAGTACTAATATCCACAGAGATTACTTCCTGGGGCACTCAATCTCCTGCTGCACTGTGGTGCCACCCATTTAAAGGGTTCTTACATGGGGGGATGAAGCAGATATTTTGGAACAGAAGGCTTTGTAAAAGTCAATGTTGAAAAATGGCCCATGCATATGTTTTGTAAATAAAAAGATTCAGTAAAAAAAAAGTTAAAAAAGTTTATATTCCTATATGTCAAGATGCTGTGTTTAACTCTTGAGATCTGCATCTCTATTATGGATACACTTAGAGCCTGCATATATAATTTGATTTTATTGTGATGATATAAAAAGTAAACTGAAGGAAGAAAGGTGGTTCTATTGGAAGAAGAAGAAAATGGACTTAAAATCGGATTAATTACATCACATGAAGAAGCAAAAAAGACCTGTTATAACTGAGGGATGGAAGGAAGGAGGATAAGCATTATGTAAATCTTTTTCTCATCAGAGTTGGTTCAAAGATAGAATATCAGACACATTTAGCTTCACAAAGAAGCTTTTCTCACCCTGTTTCATAATAGGGAAAAGGAGAAAGGAAAGGAGAGACTAATACAAGGGAGAACAGAAATAGAAGGTGAAAGGGATAAGAAAGGGGGAGGGCCTGTAAAAAGGAATGGCTACTTAAGTGAGGGATGGTCAAAAGCAAAATATTGGGGAGGAGGCAAAGGTGGGAAAGGAAGAGAAAAGAATAGCTGGGGAAAAACAATATGGCAAGAAATACAAAATTAGAAATTTCAATTGTGAATATGAATGGGATGAAGTCTCCCATAAAAGAGAAGCAATTGAAGACTGGATTAAAAGCCATAACCATACAATATTTAGTTTATGAGAAACACATTTAAAGCAAAGTGGTACATTCAGAGTAAAAGTAAAAGGCTGGAGAAGAATATATTATACATCAACTGAAATAAATATTCAGGGGTAGCCATTTTGATCTCAGATCAAGAAAAAGCAAAATAGGTCTAATTGAAAGAGATAAGGAAAGAAACTTCATTCTACTAAAAGGTATCATAAATAATGGAGTAATATCAATCCTAAACATATATTTAACAGATAGTATAGCATCCAGATTCCCAGAGGAGAAGTTGAGAGAGCTGCAAGAAGAAAACTCTACTAGAGGGGATCTCTACCTGACTTTCTCAGAACTAAATAAATTGGATCAACAAAATATATGAGACAGAAATTAAGGAGGTAAATGGAATTTTAGAAAATTTAGGTTTGATGGACCTTTGGAGAAAAGTGAAAGTAGACAGAAAGGAATATACTTTTTCTCAGCAACACATGGAACCTGCACAACATTCAACCATGTATTAGGGCATAAAAACCTCAAAATCAAATTCAGAAAGGTAGAAAAATAGTAAGTGCATTTTTTCCCAGAAAATCATGTAATAAAAAAGTACATGAAATAAAAGACCAGGGGAAAAAAAGACTAAAAATTACTTGGAAACTAAACAATCAAATCCTAAAGAATGAGTATTAGAATCAAACAGTCATAGACAGAATTAATGATTTAATCCAATAAAATGAAAATAATTAGACAACATACTAGAATTTATGAGATGAAGTCAAAGAAGTTATTAAAAGAAAACATATTTCTAGATGATTACTTGCATTAAATGGAGAAAGAAAAAAATCAATGAATTAGTCACACAACTCAAAAAAAGTAGAAAGAAAACAAATTAAAAACCTACAATTAAATAACCAAATTTGAAATTCAGAAAATAAAAGGGGAGTTTAATAAAACTGAAAGGAGACAGAGCCAAGATTGCAGAGAGCAGAGATGACTTTCTGTGATGTTCTCTTACCTTCTCTCAAACCAACAGTAGATTAAGTCTCTTAAATTGGTTTTGGAATAAAATAATCCAAATATATTGGAAGAACTTCAGAAGTAGTCTGATTCAAAAGAACAGTGGGGCAGTCTGCAGAGACCAGAGCATGGGGAGACCAGAACAAGGAGCTGAGGTGGGGAGTCAGTTGCTGCTTCCACCCACTAGGGAAGCTTCTGTGATCCTCAGGCTGCTCTGTGCTGGCTGGAAACAGGTGATTTGGCAGATTTGCTACAAAAGGCAAATTTTAAACTACTGAGCCATAGAAGAATGATAGACCTAGCCCATGTTACCCAGCACTGGTAATCAATCAGCAGAACTACCTCATGGCAAATTAAAACTGCTGTGACTTTTTTGCATTGAATAGACTGAAGCCTTAAAGATGAATTAAAAAAAAAACAAAAAAAAAAAAAACTCTTGCCATAAACTGCTTTAATGAAGAGAGAGAGGACAGACCTCACAACCTGAGTTTCCTAATGGCAAAGCAACTCCAGATAAAGCCCCAAAGGGAGACATGACATGCTCCCCACTTCACCAGGCTTTCTTGGAAGATTGCATAAAGGATCTTAAAAGAGTTAGAAGAAAAATAGGGAAATCAAATAAGATCATTGCAAGAAAGAATGGAAAAAGCATATAATGCCCTACAAAAGAGATTTGAAAAAGACCCCAATTCACTAAAAAAGAAAGTTTGTGAAATGGAAAAATAATGAAATGAACAAAAAATTTCAATTGGTCGATTACAAAAGGAGCTAAAAAAAGGTAAAAATAAAATAATATGTTAAAATTAGAATTGAGCAAATGGAAGTGTATGACTCAGAATTCAAGAAGCAGTCAAACAAAAATAAAATAAAAAATAAAAAATAGAAGAAAATTTGAAATATCTCCTAGTAAAAACAACTGACATGGAAAAATAGATCTAAGATAGACAATCTAAGGATTATTGTACTTCTTGAAAGCCATGATGACAAAAAGAACCTAGACATTTTCTTACATGAAATCATAAAAGAAAACTGTCCTAATATTTTAGAATCAGAAAGCAAAATAGCCATAGAAATAATTCACTGATCACCTCCTAAAAAATACTCCAAAATTAAATCCCCAAGGAATATTGTGGTTAAATTTCAGAACTATTGCATCAAGAAAAAGATATTACAAACAGCTAGAAATAAACAATTCAGATACTGAGGAGCCACAATCAGGATTACACAAGACCTATCAGCTGCCACCTTAAAGGTCTAGAACCTGATATTCCTAAAGGCAAAGGAACTTGGATTACAGCCAAGAATAAGCCATCCCGGTAACATGAGCATTACCTTTCAGAGAAGAAGATGGACATCCAATGATATTCACCTATTTCTAATGAAAAGATCAATACTGAAAAAAATATCCAAACACAGAACTCAAAAAAAGTATAAAAAAATAAAAAAGAAAAGATCTCTTGAGAACTATATTTCTTTTATGAGTATACATAGAGAATTAGGGTTTAATTTGATTTTATTATGATGATATGAAAAAAAAAAGTAGAGGTAAAAAGGTAGAAAGTACCAGAAAGAGAGGTAAAACAAAGTAAAATAAGGAAAATTACATCTCACGAAGAGGCAAATAATATCAATTATAATTAAGGAAAAGAAGGGAAGGTATCGTGTATTGTGTATCTTACTTTCATCAGATTTGGCTCTAAGGGAGAATATCACACGTATCAGAGAAATTTGTCTCACCTTATAGGGAAGTGGGAGGGAAAGGGAGAAAAGAATGGGAAAGACTAATAGAAGGGAAAAAAGATTACTAGAGGAAATGTACAAAAAAAGGGAAAGGACTCTAAAGAGAGAGGGCTGTTTGAGGAAGGTGGTTATGAAAAGCAAAATACTGAGGAGTGGGGAAAAGGGAAATTGTGAATGGAGACAGAAAGGTGTTTGCTTTTTTTTCAGTGGTTCATGGAAATTATAGAAAAATTGACCATGAGTTAGAACATAAAAAGCTCAAAATCAAATGAAGAAAGGCAGATATAGTTAATTGTAAATTAAATCTAATTCTAAAGGATGAATAGAATAAACACACAGTCACAATCAATAATTACATCCAACAGAATGACAATAATAAGATACCATATCAAATTTTGTGAGAAAAAGACAAAGTGGCTACAGGGGGAAATTTTATACCTCTAGATGCTTATTTGCATAAAATAGAGAAGGAGAAAATCGATGAATTGGGCTTACAATTAAAAAAGCAAGACAAAGAACAAATTGAAAATCAATTAAATACCAAATATGAAATTCTTAAAATAAAAAGGGAGATTAATAAAATCAAAAATAAGAAAATTTGAATTAATACATAAAATTAAGAGTTGGTTTTATGAAAAAAATTACATGAACCTTTAGTTAATTTGATTAAAAAATGGAAAGGGTAAAGTCAAATTGTTAGTCTCAAAAATGAAAAGGGAGAACTTTCAACTAATGAAGTAGGAAATTCAAGCAATAATTAGGAATTATTTTGCCCAACTATATGCCAAAAATTTTAATAACCTAAATGACATAGAGGAATATCTACAAAAATATAGATTTTCCAGGTTAATAGAAGACTAAATAAATTACTTAAATAACCCCATTTTATAAAAAGAAATAGAACAGGCTATTAATCAACTCCCTAAGAAAAAAAATCTCCAAGGCCAGATGGATTTACAAATTCTGGCAAATATTCAAAGAACAAATAATTCCAATACTATATAAACTATTTGAAAAAATAGGGAAAAGAGTCCAACCAAATTCCTTTTATGATACAGATATGGTACTAATATCTAAATCAGGTAGGATTAAAAAAGAGAAAGAAGGGGGCAGAGCCAAGATGGCAGAGAAGATACACCCTCTCCCAGAGCTCTCTCTTACTTCAGGCACAGGGTTGTTGCATTCTACAGCATCCCAGTCTGAGTGGAAGTTGATAAATAAATAAATAAACTTCTTGCCCCAAGGGCAAACCCCAATAGATTTTTAATAAGGAGTAAGAAGAGAGTAAGAGAACAAGTGACACTTTCTACACAGAGAAAGAGCAGGTATCCAACCCCAAAGAAGCTAACAACAGAGAGTCTGCAGAAAACACTCTAAAGGGGAATGATACTTGCCCACCATCACATAACTCTCAACTAGAAGAGACTATTAAAAAGTTAAGAGAGTTTGAAGAAAAATGGGGAAAGGAAAAAGAAGCTATGATAGAGAATAACAATGTCCTGAAATTTGAGTTGGAAAAAATAAAGAATTCACAGGATGTGCAGGGAAACAAAATTTGTGAATTAGAAAAGGTTAAAAAATCACAGGAAAGTAGGATTTCTGAATTGGAAAAAGAAAATAACTTACTTAAAAAAATAGTGAAATGGAAAAAAATTCAACAGAGCAAAATAATTATTTTAAAAACTCAATTGGGCATACACAAAAAGAACTAAAAATGTGAATGAAGAAACTAACTCATTAAAAATCAGGACTGAACAAATAAAAATGAATAATTCATTGAGAACCCAAGAATCAGTCAAACAAAACAAAAAAAATAAAATGTAAAGCTGGAGAATAACATCACATATTTACTGGGAAAATCTACAGACATGAAATTACATCTAGGAGAGATAATCTGAGTATCATTGGATTTCCTGAAAACTATGACAAAAAAAAGATCCTAGATTCTATTTTACAGGAAATCATCAAAGATATCTGTCCAGAGATAATAGAAATAGAAGGGAAAATAGGCATGGAAAGAATTCATCAAACACTTTCTGAAAAAGACCCTAAAAAAAGAACTCCACGGAACATTGTGCCTAAGCTGCATAACTACCATATTACAAGTAGCTAGGACAAAACAATTTAAATATCAAAGTGTCACTATAAGGGTCATTCAAGATCTGGCTGCCTCCACATTAAAGGCTCGAAGGGTCTGGAACCTGATATTCCGAAAGGAAAAAGAGCAAGTATTGCAACCAAGAATAAACTACCCAGGTAAGTTTAGCATTTTCTTCCATGGAAGAAGATGGTCATTTAATGAAACAGAGGAATTCCATTTGTTTCTAAGGAAAAAAAAAACAAAACAAAACAGACTTAAACAAAAAAATTTGATCCACATGTACAAGACTGAAGAGAAGCAGAAAAAGGTAAAAAGATTTCTTGAGAACTGTATCTCTGCTGTGGATATACAGAAAGTCCACATGGATAATTTGATTTTACTGATATAATATTAAAAAAGGGAAGTAGAAAAGGGAAGGGGATAGTATCAGAAAAAGAGGAAGAAGAGATAAACAGAGGAAAAATACATCCCAGGAAGAGGCAAAGAAAATCAACCAAATCTGAGGGAATTTAGAGAGGGGGAAAAATATTGTGTGAATCTTACTCTCATCAGAGTAGGCTCAAAGAGTAAATAATTGACATATTTGTTTTTCAGGGGTCAAGGGGGAAAAAAAAACATAATCTGGAGATAATATGATTGCAGGAAATACAGAATTAGTCATTTTAACTGTAAATGTGAATGGGATGAACTCTCCCATTAAACAAAGGCAGAGAGGAGACTGGATCAAAAGTCAGAACCCTACAATATGTTGTTTACAGGAAACACACTTAAAGCAGGGAGATACATATAGAGTAAAGGTAAAAGGTTGGAGCAGAATCTATCATGCTTCAGGTAAAGCCAAAAAAAGCAGGGGTTGCCATCCTTATCTCAGATCAAGCAAAAGCAGAAATTGATCTAATTAAAAGAGATAAGGAAGGAAACTATATCCTGCTAAAGGTAGCATAGACAATGAAGCCATATCAATACTAAATATATATGCACCAAGTGGTATAGCATCTAACTTCCTAAAGGAAAAGTTAAGAGAGTTGCAAGAAGAAATAGACAGTAGAACTATAATAGTGGGAGATCTCAACCTTGCACTCTCAGATTTAGACAAATCAAACCACAAAACAAATAAGAAAGAAATTAAAAAGGTAAATAGAACTTTAGAGACCTTTGGAGAAAACTGAAGGGTGATAGAAAGGAGCCTATACAAAAATTGACCATATATTAGGACATAAAGATCACAAAATTAAATGCAGGAAGGCAGAAATAGTAAATGCCTTCTTTTCAGATCACAATGCAATAAAAACTACATTCAATAAGAAGTTAGGGGTAAATAGATCAAAAAGTAATTGGAAACTGAACAATATCATCTTAAAAAATGACTGGGTGAAACAGCAAATTAGAGAAACAATTAATAATTTCACCCAAGATAATGATAATGATGAGATCATAAAAAAATTTGTGGTATGCATCTAAAGTGGTAATAAGGTGAAATTTTATATCTTTAGAGGCTTATTTGAACAAAACAGAGAAAGAGAAGATTAATGAATTGTGCCTGCAACTTAAAAAGCTAGAAAAATTAAAAATCCCCAACCAAAAACTAAACTTGAAATACTAAAATTAAAAGG